>NC_091950.1:122060607-122213921 GCF_031021105.1 Erythrolamprus reginae
GTCATGGGATTGCATTTTGCCACCTTCTGACAAGCAAAATCAGATTTACTTAGTAACTCTGTTACTAACTCAATAACTACATTGATTCACTTAACAACCATGGCAAGAAAGGTCGTAAACTGGGGCAAAGTTCACTTAACAAATGTCTACCTTAGCAATATAAATTTCTGGCTCAACTGTGGATCTTAAGTTGAGGACTATCTGTAGTGAGGTTTTCCATACTTCTTGTTCTGCAAAAAGAAAACCCGGGAAAGATAACCATCTCAAGAATACCTCCTGAATCTGTGTGGAGTGGGGTGACTGAACCAGTCCAGTGTTTACCCTTCCTAACCCTATGCGGAGTTCACAGCAGGCAATAACTCATTGCACCCTAAGAGAAAAATATCTGCCACTACCTAAAATCAACTCACTGCCTCCTGAGAACTTCACCTCTAGGCCACCATCCTGCTCCTAGGAACCCTCCTTGCTTGCACTGTACTAAAGTACCAGCTAGTGGTACTGATAATTTTTTTCATATCCATATCATATTCATATCCATTCATTGCAACCCAACAGGACCGACACAGGCTTCAGAGGACAATCAGAACTGCAGAAAAAGCAATTGCTACCAACCTGCCTTCCATTGAGGACCTGTATACCGCAGGAGTCAAAAAGAGGGCGGGGAAAATATTTACTGACCCCTCACATCCTGGACACAAACTATTTCAACTCCTACCCTCAAAACGTCGCTACAGAGCACTGCACACCAAGACAACTAGACACAAGAACAGTTTTTTTCCGAACTCCATCACTCTACTAAACAAATAATTCCCTCAACACTGTCAGACCTTTTACTAAATCTGCACTTCTATTCTACTAGTTTTTCTCATCATTCCTATCATCCATTTCCTCCCATGTTGACTGTATGGCTGTAACATGTTGCTTATATCCTAAGATTTATATTAATATTGCTTCTTCATTGCGTATTTGACCCCATGACAATCATTAAGTGTTGTACCACATGATTCTTGACAAATGTATATTTTATTTTATGTACGCTGAGAGCATATGCACCAAGACAAATTCCTTGTGCGTCCAATCACACTTGGCCAATAAAATTCTATTCTATTCTATTCTATTCTATAAATGAATACGGTCTGTCTATCTGCACCTTTTTGATAGAATGAAGCAGACAGGAATTGCTATCCTATATGTGCTTCAAAATTCCAAAAAAGACCATGCTGCAGGAATGAGAGATAAGATTTCCAAATAAACTTTCTGTTAGGATGCGAAAATTAGATGATATGTTGCTAAACTTGGAATTGGTATGGCTTATGAACCATAATGGTTTGGCTGCAGAAGGCCTGAGTGTTACTGGTTGCTCTGGGAAAGTGGAGATAAAGTGCTCCAAAATGATCTGAAGACCAATTGAAATAAATGAACTGAAAAGTGATCTGAGGAAGTGGAGAAATCATGATCCAGAGAAGATCAAAGCAAATGACAGAATGCAACCTGATTGTCAGCCAAGTGTTATTGATATCTTGCTTAACTAAGACAGAAGCGGAATGCAAAGTTATATAAATATGTAGAAATAGGTATAAGGCAATAGAAGGATATGGTTAATCTAGAAATATTGGCTTGAGTAGCATAAATCAATGCTGCACTCCTTTTATGACCAATGTAGATAAGAGACTGCACTGGCAGAGAAAATGTCTATATAATTAGCTTTGCATGGATAAAAATGAAACTATGTTTGTATTTATCTGATGTTATGAATAAAACAGGGGGAAATCCCAAGAAGACACTTCCATGCTGAGGATTTGATCATTTCTGTAAACCAAAGACGTGAAAAATCTTTTGTGCGGTGGATAATTTAAGAACATAATCTTGTATATAGAAAAGCATTGTTTATTTATTTATTTAGATTTCTATGCCGCCCAATCCTGAAGGACTCAGGGGGGGTTTACAATAATAGTATAAATACAAAACCAATAAAAACAAGTCAGATATTCAAAGTAAAACTATAAAATCCTGATTAAAAACCCATAATTAAACAATCAAGACAACGTTGCTTGCATACCATCCATACAATTTGGCAATGATAGTTGTTAATTCAAAGCTTCCCCAACCTGAGCAATCTCCTGCTGCATAAACGTTACTCCCAGAAGTAAATAAGTAAATAAGAGCTGTCAGTTCTAGAATGTGAAATCTGGACATATGAAGGACTCTTCAATTGTAGGATATTGTTTTAGACCAATGTTTCTCAACTTTACCAACTTTAAGATTAAAACTTTAATTTTAACATGTTAAGGTTGGCTGGGAAACTGAAATCCATACATTTTTGTTGCCAAAGTTGAGAAACACATTGGTCCAGTCACATACATTACAGAATAAAAATATGCCTACTTTCTTATGATGGCTTCAGATAACCGCTCAGAAAGATCAAGGAACATAGTCTTCCTATATTAAAATACAATATGACTCATTTAATCCGAATCCCTAATCCTAAACTATTGTTTTGTGTCAATCAGACAGACACATCTGGCCACACAACTCATTACTCTTAGGCAAAAGTAAAGTGGAATGAAAGAGTTGATAATTACGAATGCCCTGGAATTTAAATCAGGTTGTTTTTAAATTTACACATTATACATTAGGGTAGTTAAGCCAATTATATAGGAAAATAAGTACAGTGGTACCTTTACCTAAGAACGCCTCTACTTAAGAACTTTTCTAGATAAGAACCGGATGTTCAATATTTTTTTGCCTCTACTTAAGAACCCCAGCCTGGAAAAATTTTCCAGGAAATTTGAGAGCGGCACGAAGGCCTGGCCAGTTTCCTGCCATTCCCCCTTTAATCCCAGTCATCTCGGGCTTTTCTGGACTGCAAGAGGAGCCTTTCGGTTGCGCTTAAAGAGGCTTTGGCAGTCCAGAGTGAACAAAGCATTTTCCTTTCTCTGGGCGCTTGGACAGGGAATAAACCTCTGCCAGTGCCCAGAGAAAAGAAATGCCCCCCTCGCTCTGGGCAGCCCAGAGCGAACGGAGCATTTTCCTTTCTCTGGGCGCGTGGAGAGTGAATAAACCACTTCGCTGTGGTGACTCCCTCGCGCTGCCTCCCACACACCCGGCATGAGGTTTCCTCCTGAAGCGCCTGGACGTGGAAAGGCAAAAGGGGGTGTTTTGTCCTGGCCGAATCAACTCGGCTTCAGCCAAACTGAGGAGTCACCACAGTGAAGGAAAGGCGCCAGCTACAAAGGGAGCGAGCGAAAGAAGGGAGCCCTTCCGCATGGGAAGGAAGAAGAAACAGGTAGCAGCAGCAGCCGCCTTTCGGTCAAAGGAGCGTCAGGTTTCCCCCCTCGCCTGCCTGGGTTTCTCTCTCTGATGCAGTGTGTATGGGAGGTGCGTGCCCCTCCTCGCCGCCTCAGAGTCCCTATTTTTTTTTAAGCCTTAAAGTTTTGGATTTTTTTAATTCCCCTCACCTCACCTTCTTCCTTCGACAGCGACTGTCCTCTTCCTCTTCTTTCTCCTCATCCTCCAACCCAAATTCCAAGTTTTTATTTCTTTACTAATAGGTTTGCACGCATTATTTGCTTTTACATTGATTCCTATGGGAAAAATTGCTTCTACTTACAAACTTTTCTACTTAAGAACCTGGTCATGGAACAAATTAAGTTCTTAAGTAGAGGTACCACTGCATTACTATTAACTATCCTTCTAGCACCTCCTCCCTTAATTTATTACATGCACATGTAAATCAGCGACCTAACCTAATACAAACATCATTTTCTAAAGAGAAATTATTGTGCCATCTTAACTTTTAAAATCACTTTCAACCATATTGAGAAATTACTGCCATTCACTAAGGTGAGAATGTCCCCAAAGCTGAGTCATTTTGCAGCTGTTATACATTCAAGATGCTTGAACATAACATACTATTCAGCAGTATTTCATTTTTATGCCACAGTCAATAAAAAATAACAAGAAACAGGCATGACATAAAGAGAAAGCCATTCCACAGAGTTGTTTGACAGCATAATCTAATCTTGGTTCAAATATAATCGAGTAAAGTCATTATACCATTGATACAACTTTGACAAAAATATGGGCAACTAACTTGAAATAATTCTCTTATTCTTTTTCACTTAGGATTCATTCATTATCTGATATGTATTTGAGTTTTTTGAATCAATCCATTTATCAGAGAAAAATTATTTGTTTTAGATCTGAATAAATCATGACTCTTCTTCAATATGCTGCTTTACTCAAGATAACAATGCTTATAATTTGCAACATTACTCTTATAAAACTAAATATGCAAAATTTTAGGGAATATATGTACAACATTAATGCTGTCTATGAGTTCAATACATATGTGTTTATTATACTAAGTTTCACAAACTTCAAGCTCTAAAATGATTAATCGCCCCATATTATCAACCACAGTAAGTTTCAAAACCAGAAATATATCACCATCTTAAAAAGATGTGAAACATCAGTTTAAAAAGCAGAAAACTAAGACAAGGGAGGAAAAGGGAAATCTGAGGTATCATTTTATTTCTAATATTCCTTCTGCCCCTCCCTATGTTGTACTGTTTATTTTCATGATTTTCTTTAAGAGAAATGTTTTTAAAATATTGTAGTTCACTTCTGAAACAACCAAACTTTCTTCAGAAAGTTGCCAAAATTGCGATTTGCCATTCTCTGAGTATATCAGTTGATATAAAATCTGTTCATCTAAAACTGCCTTGTATAAACATGGCATAAAGCTAGTACTGTGCAAATAGTTCCAAGCTCAGCAAGTTTTGCTAAGTGTGGAACAAAAGTTCTCTGAATTCCAAAATGTTGTCTCAAAGTAGGATATAATGTTATCTCAACTGCTCCAAGCATCCCATTGTACACATTGGCCAAATGAAAAAGAAAAAAGAAAAATTCCTGGTGATATCTGAGGGGAGAAGATAGTGGAAATCATCAAGAGCTGTGAAAACATGCATTCAAGTTTCAAGGACTAACAGGTAGGTAGGTAGGTAACTTGGTGTATTGCTACTATTATAATTTTTTTGTACATGAAAAGTTTAAGTTCCATGTAACATTGTTGTCTTTATATTCACTGTACAGTATATGTTGTGCTTTATCAAGCAGACTACCAAATACAAAATTGGACACTGTGTATGTATATTAAAAGCAAGCCTCAACCAAAGCCAGAAAAGTATTTCTCCATTACACTGTTCCTGATTATGTTGAAATGAAGGTATTTTTATTGCTTCATTTCTGATCTGTTTGTGAAAGCAGAGTTTGCAGACAAGTATGTTTAACTGTTACTTCTACTGCATGGTTCAGAATTTTTTTAAAAAACATTACCCCCTTGATCAAATACTGTACTTTTTTCTGCCTGGCGGATAAGACATATTCAACATAGAAACACCAATCCAAGTTTAACGGCTCTAAAATGAAAAACAAGAAAGCAAGGGGCTTGTTTCAAAGTTGTTGTTTTTTAAATTCCTTAGGACAGAAGCACAAAATATTTCAAGTACTGTTCCACTGGAACAGAGGACAGTCAAAATGTTACAAGAAAACATTCCAAATGTGGCAGTAAAATTTCAGAGTTGTTTTGTGCATACTCCAATATTTTTCAGATCAGCTAAATCTATTTCCTAGATGAATATACGGGTACTTGCTCATCTCCAATAAGAGAGTCATATGAGCTAAGACAATAAAAACATCAAACAATAAAATTTATAATAAATAAAATGCAACAAAAACAATGATAAACCAATCAACAGCAAATATATTTAACTCAGCGGGTTAACCCCTCATAACTTTCATGTGGTTGTGGTTAATTTAAAGACTGGGAGGGGTAATGTTCCTGATAAGGAGCACTTCTATGGAAAAGGCATGCTTCCTACCGGTAGGTCCTTTGAGGTGACACTTTTCAATCAACAGGAGCCCTTCTGTCAAACCTGATGAGACACAGATAACTGAA
This sequence comes from Erythrolamprus reginae, assembly GCF_031021105.1. Taxonomy (NCBI): domain Eukaryota; kingdom Metazoa; phylum Chordata; class Lepidosauria; order Squamata; family Dipsadidae; genus Erythrolamprus; species Erythrolamprus reginae. The sequence goes on from NC_091950.1 coordinate 122,066,567, forward strand.
GAGGGATGGTCCCTTAAATAAAGCATCTCCACACTGTAAAGGGCTTTATAATAGCAACAAGCCCAATGAATAGTATCTGGAAAAAACTGGGTGCCACTGCAGTTTAGGAAATAAAGGCTTAAGATCATTGTGGACACACCCATAATTGCTTGTGCCATTGCATTCTAGGCCAATTGCAGCTTCCAGAATCTAGATGCTCTTCAAGGGCAATTTTATGTAGACCATAATGTCGTACTCCAATTGGGAATAAGCAAAGCAAAGGGTACCACTGATATACAACACAAGTTTTACAAAAGCCTTCCTGGTCATAGCTGCCACTTCCCTGAACAGCAACTGCAAGTCCAGAAGGATCCTCAAATGTACAGATTCTATCTAGGAGAATGTAACCCAATCCAGAATTAGTGATGGGAAATGTGACCTAAGAGGCAAAAAAATCCAGACCCACATAGTCTTTCTCAAGTTTTAGTTGAATCCTGTTCTTCCTCATCCAGCCTTAAATGTAAGTAACTTATTGGGATGGGTGTGTGTGATTATATTCACATGTAAAATCAAACTCTTCTTTTCCAAAATCTGGATTTTAAAATAACATGGATAGATGTTAATATCTGCAACTCCTTCTTTCTCCTTCATTCCCAAATTTTAATTAAATAGAAGCATCAGTTTCTGTTACACTGAGATAAATACCAATTACTGTACTCCTAAATATACCAGGGTTCAAAATCAGATTTAAACTGTTTTGAAATTGGCTTATACAAACTGCCTTATACATTTTATAGGAATTAATCAAAGACATACTGAGAAATTATGATTAACTATGAATTCCTATTTGACTTTCCCATTTTCACAAAAGGAAAAATGGGGGGGAAATCTTTGTTCGCAGCAGCGCAAAGCCCAGGATACCAGCCTGAAGACGAGGAATGTGATCTCGTTGAAACATCGCAAACACACTCTCGATACACAGGAAAAACCCAAACACCTCAAATACATACCTATACCTGTGAAAATCTACAAAAACATATACTGTATACATATATATGTAGATTCAGTTGATAATGAAACATACCCCTTACTACCCATCAAGTGCTAAGCTAATGCATACTGATCTATAGAAGAGGATGCAAAAGTTAATAGCTGTCATAATCACAGGATTACGTGAGCATTTTAAATGAAATTACTTATGTTGCAATATCATTTATTGAATTGAATTCAGACACCACCCAACTGATAACTAATATCAGAAAATCCAATACAGACCAAATACAAGATACCATCTTCATACAACATACCATACATACAAAAATAACAGGCACATTCAACAAGGGGCACCATCCCCTCACCATGCTCACCCAAAAGTGCAATGGGGATTTTATTATTCTAAACAGAGATCATATTACTATATTACATATAGAAAATAAAGATGGATTCACCATCTTTATGTAAGATGGTGTATCTGTGTAAACATCTATTTAGCAATTCGTACCCCAAATGTGGTATGCCTCAAAGGAGGGAAGGGAGTTATTCAAATTGGACCATGCAGTTCACATAATCTTAACAAATCTCTTCCTTTGTGTAGAACTCATCACATTGCAACATTCCACTCTAACATGTCAATAGGCATTCATTTCCTTGATCTATCAAAGCATATACTATTTATATTATTTCTGTTCCATGGGAGGAGGAAAGTTCAACACAAAGAAGTCAGTCTAGTTACCCACTTAAATATTTTGACATCTATGTGCGTATGGATGGATGGATGTGTGTGGTATAGGAGGCAGTTTGTTCACCAAAGGACTAAGAAAAGTGCAATAAATGAGTGTCTGCAGGCAACAGTGAAGCATGGTGGTTTTTTTACAGGTTTGGGGCTACATTTCTGCAAATAGAGTTGTAGATTTGGTGAGGATCAAAGTTGCCATCAATGCTGAGAAATGCAGGCAGATACATCTCCATCTTGCCATGCCATACAATCAGGGAGACATGTGACTGGCCTCAAATTTAGTCTGTAGTAGGACAACAACCCCAAATATATGGCCAATGTCATTAAAAATTATCTTCAGCATAAAGAACAAGAAGTCCTATAAGAGATGGTTTGGCCTCCTCCAAGAGCCCCAATTTCAGCATCATCTAGTCTGTTTGGGATTACATGAAGAGACAGAAGAATCTGAGGCAACCTATATCCACAGAAGATATGTAGCTATTTTCCCAAGCTGTTTGGAGCAGCCTTGAAGGAATCCTGTTGAGTGCCTTCAAAAATTGTGTGCAAGCGTCCTAGAAGAATTAATGCTGTTTTGAAAGCAAGGGAGACACATCAAATATTGAATTCTGTTCATTTATTTTCTGTTTTGTAAATCGACAAACTACTAACATTTCTATTTCTGAAAATAATCTTTAATTTACTTTTGCACAATTGCCTAATTCTTTTGCACTGTACTGCTCATACACAGATGCGGATATATCCTGTTTCTAAGTTTATTAATGTTCCTATTAAGTTAAAATAAGGTAGACAAATATGCATCTCAATTCTTTTTCTTTATGCTGATCCTATGAGGTAATCCAGATCTCAATACCAATTAAAACAGCTGTATGGAGAATCTGGATGTATGCTGGGATTTTTACATTATATCAGATAGTACATAATATTAAAAATTAATAATTTCTTAATTAAAAGATAAATACCATTTGTCAATTACTACTCACTGCCATATTTACAATTAGAACATTTACTAACATCTTTATCCGGAGATTTTCAGCCTGGGACGCACTTTGAAGGCCAAAATTCCTAAAAACATTATTTATAAAATATCTGTTATCAAAACATTAATACAAACATAAAAGAATGGAGTAAAGAACTGGATTTTTTTCATATGCAACAGATAACCTTTTTACTCCATTATTAAAAATGTACTAGGATCTTACAATTAAAAAAATCTATCTCAGATTTAGTACACCCTACTGTGTTTATACAGAAAATGAACTGATCAATGTAGAGATGAAGTGGATAATTTGTTTTACGATATATACAGTACCAAATGGGTGAAACCCATTCAATGTGATTTTTTTTCTCTCTCCAGCTTCTTTGCCATACCTAATCTGGCTCCCTTCTAATCTCTCTTTCCAGTATTCTGTGTTTCCAATATTCTATTAAGTTGGAAAATCTTTTCTTTCTTTTTCACCCTAGTATTTTTTCAGAAAGGTCTGCTTTTTTCAGAACAACCAAGTGTTGATCTATTGGTTGTGACAGGAACTGACCCATTGGTGTCAGCGTGTTCTCGGATCATAACAGCAATTAGCTATCTGTGTTCAAAGTCTTCCTAAAATGTATGCTATTAGTTTGCTATTTCTCTCATGTCACTACAGGATGTCTTGATCTCCATGTATGTATGTATAGCAAGGATAGTACAGTACAGTGTTTCCCGGAAAATAAGATCCTATCTTTTTTTTTTTTGAACCCTGAAATAAAGCGCTTGGCTTTATTGCCATGCACTCAAAAGCCCGATTGGGCTTATTGTCTTATTTTGGAAGAAACTGTATTTTTTTCCACTGAAAAAGAAAATGATTTCTGGAGTTTATCAAGAAAATCTGAATCCAATTCGGTTTTTGAACATAAAGTATAAAATAAAAAAATCAGAGGATACTATTGTTTTGTGTGCTATCTTCTAGTACATAATATCCCTTAACATAGGAATATAGAATAGCAACCACCTGGCTCCATTACAATTCTATCACATGCAAGAATAAACTAAACACTTCAAAAATAGCACTAAAATATCATTGTTGCAAAGATAAGCTTTTTCCATCCTTCTCCAGGTGCATCAGTGAACAAAGTACTAGGTTGGTGAAGTCTTGTTTTTATAATAGCACAATAAAATATGAATAAATAATACACGCACACGCACACACTATTAAAAAAATAAGAATCAAGAGAAGCAAATTTTCATAGGCTCCCTCTATTGAAGACGTACAGTAAAATGTTAATCACAGATAACTTGTTAGTAAATCTTTGACAAAGAAAGATACTACCTTATCTACGGTATCTTTTTGATGCCACTGGCATATAAGAGTTCTGAGCAGAATATTTGAAGGACTTATTGAAGGACGTTTCCATCATTATACAAAAAGCTCATACAATTGTTCACGAAGTAAACATTTGCTGTTTGGTTTAATGGAAGTGCTTCACACAATATGCTTTCTTAATAAACAGGATACCAGGTATGAAAAAGTATATAACCTAATTCTCTGTTCCCCCACCCTCCCCAAATAAGACATCCCCTGATAATAAGCCAATTGGGCTTTTGAGTACAGGGCAATAAGGCCAAGTGCTTATTTCATGGTTCAAAAAAATATAAAGCAGAGTCTTATTTTGGGGGGAACATGTAGAATATTTCACTGAAGAAAGTACAAAGCATTAGTCATATCTGTTAAACATTACAAACCAGAATTGTAAAAACTTTTGACTTATTCATGAATGAGAATGCACTTATCAATCACTTGTGCACATGAAAGTTTCATCCACTAGTTATGTGACATTAGGTCCAAACAGGAAGTTTGGCTTGGCTTTCTCTGAAGAAGACATAATCACATGGCATGCTTTGTTCTGTTAATAGTTTGGTTCAAACTATTAGGAGACAAATAAATCAAAACTTCAGATTCAAATATTTTAGAAAATAGGGAAACCTGTTGCCTCTCAAATGTTGCTGAAATGTAAGTCCTATAAGCCACAGCAATTTTGGCCTACAATAAGAGAAATTGGAACTTGGCAGTTCATTAAGATGTGGAGGACCACAAGTTTCCCTACATTAAACAAAAGCTTAGACAATTTTAGCTGCTTAGGCAAATAGGAGTCAAATGGCAATCCAGCATGTTGTTTAATTAAGGCAATTCTCATTTTCACAATATCCCAATATACAAATTATCTCAATATTTCTGGTGTAACAATGCTACTTCTTTATCAGATTTTTTCATGAAAATTAAAGCTGTACCTTTTGTGGTATTTATGCTAAGAATGATGATAATCTGTAATTAATATCATGGAGCTTTGATATATAGAATGTTTTAATAAAAAAAACATTAGTACACACTTGTACATGAGTTGTACAAGTACAACTCAGTATATTTTACTCAGACTAAATAAAGAAGATAGGTTTTGGGCCACAAAATATGGTTTCCGTGAACTATTTTAACATATATTTTAAACTTTCTTCACTTTAAGCACCACAGACTTCATGACACCAGTTGTCAAATTCAGGATCTTTTCCAGATTTTTAAAATTAATATATCTCCTTTGTATTCTTCACTTAATTCATTTCCAGAAGTCAAAAAACAATTCTTAGCTAAGTTAACTCCCTGAGATGTTGTGATCCTTCCAAATTTCTGTTTCCAGAAGTAACAAGCACAGTGATTATCTATTTCATAGACAAAATACCTTAATTTATTCTAAACCATGAGAACCATAGCAAATTATCTAAGAGCCACAGTGGACCTTCCTATTATTTGCTACTTAAGATAAGCTGCAATTAATAAAACATTGTCAACACCAACTTTACTTCAAGCTTCAATCATTCACACCAAAGTCAAAACATTATTCATACATCAAAATGCATATGAAAGACAGTTCACTTGACTTAATCTGATCAAATTTAGCAGCAACATTCCTATAATTTATTTTATAAATCTATACACTGTCCATCTGAGTGACTGGATAGTTTACAAATGAAAGCTAAAAAACATATGAAAAAAACAGCATTAGAAAGATTTAAAAACAGAATTAAAAGCAATTTTTAAAAGGTGGGGGGAACATGTTCAAGCCACCAACCACCCCCAGGACTGCCTACCACTCAAAGATCTCCATGCAGTATAATAATTACACATAATTTGGGTAATAAACAGGATTTGTAAGGCCCTTCATACTTGGGTGAAGGTTTTTCCTATTTTGACCCTGGCCGGGTGTTTCTTGTGTGTTATTTGTTTTTATGCTTTTATACTTTTAACACATTTAGACTCCCAGAGTCATCTTGAATGGGTGGCCATAAATTGAAATAATAAAGTATCCATTTTGGATAGCTTAAATATCCTGGCTATAATTACAAGTTGAAAAATTCAGATTAGAAAACAGCAAAAAAAAAAAGGCCTGGGATATAATTATTTAACGAAAGCTAGGCATTTCATTCAGTGCACTTATACCAAATACACATTGATTCTTCATACTTGTGGGGCTTTCCATTGAATCATAATCATGCTGTAAGTTGCATGTTGCCTGGCTGCTTCAGGACTGCAAAATGTTGAAAAACAAACACGGTTTAAAAACAGGACGCCAGTTTTTTAATATGACATTCAGACTATTTTCCACGAGATATGTTGTTTTCAAAATCTGTTTCCCAATTTGCTTGTTCCATTTCAATTTTTTAATTGAAAACTTGGGGCACAACACTGCGAAACTATACCAAGTCGGGTTTAAACGCACTTTTCGCCTCACGAACCCGCACGTTTATAAATAAAATCAAAGTTTTGCGTCCGTGAAAACGAAATACGGGCTATTTCATTCTGAAAGGTGTCTTCGGCAGCCGTCTGTCTTCTTCTTTTTTTTTCTTCCCGCCGCTAAATTTAACCTTAAAACAGACAAGTTTGCGTCCATATAAGGAAGGAGGACACCCTCAGTTCTCTTGCACTAGAATTCTCCTGCCCGTCAGTTTCAGGAAAGACCCGTTTGAATTTTTTTTTCTCTCGCTATCACGAGCAAGCCCACAAGGCGGGCAAGGGCCGGGCACTCGACGAGCTTCCTCAGCTGAGGACGGAGCCGCCACGTGCCCCCCGAAGACAATGCTTGAGGGAGCGGGAAAGGGGCCTGACATTTTGAGAGGCCTCCTTTCCCCTCCCGCCTCTAAAAACCGCGTTTCGCCACACGGCCTGGGCTCCTTCGCTCAGTCCACGCTCTCGCCGCTGCCGCCGCCTCCTATCCTTTCCTCTTCCTGCCCACGTTTCACTCTGGGAAAGGAAAGGCGGCTCCGTCAGGCCCCGCGCCTGGGCCTCCCTCTCTCCCTTCACCCTCCAGGTGCGTGTGCACGTGCGTCAATAGCGAGGCGACCGGCGACAACCTGGCCCAAGTTTTCAAGCCTGGAGGCTTCGGGCTCCTTTCCCCTCTGGATCGGAGGTGACCTCCCGGGTGCTGCCGAGCGATCCGCCTCGCTTGTTCGGACCCGCTTCTCCTCCTACCTTCCCTCCCCAACTCTACTGCAGGGGAGACCATTCGAGATCCGCACGCCCGATTTCTCTCTTTTTCTCCCGCCCGAGCCTGGGTCCAATTCATGTCCCCGATTCGCACCCCCACCACCCCCACACACATCCAGCCACCCCCCGCCGGCCTTGTCGCCGGGACCGCTCCTGCTGTATGCCGCGCTCCCAGGCCGGGCCGCGCCGCCGCCGCCGCCTTCTCACCTCGTTCAGCTGCCTCTCGGCGGCCTCCCGCAGCGTGGAGTCCATGGTGCCCCGCAGGGCCTCGATGATGGTGTTGGGGTCCATGGCCGGGCGGTCGAGGCCGAGACGGGCAACGTGGAGGAGAGATCTAGGGCGGCAGCGCCGTTCGATGCGCACATGGACCCGCCGCTCTACAAGCGGCAGCCGGCGGCGCGAAAGGAGGGAGAGAAGCGCCAAGGCCCCGGATAGAGCTACTCGCCGCCTCTGCGAGGGCCGACGCCTTCCGCTCGGCTCTTGCCGCCTTTGACAGGCATCACGGGAATTGTAGTCCTCCTGGAAGGCGGGAGAGGATGAAAGCGGCCTCAAATGCCATTCCCCTTCCCTCCTCCTTTTGGAGCCCTGTGTGAGATAGGACGGAGGTGGGCTCAGGCAGGGAGGGAGGGCGAGAAGGTTCCGTCGCCACCGACTACAAATTGGCTACACTATTCAGGCGGGGGGGGGGGGGGGCGGCGAGAAATAAATCACAACAACGAAAAAAGGAGCGTGCATAAGCGCACCACTGCACCTTCCGTCCCTGTCCTATTGTCCTTTTTCATCGTTACTTTTTACTTACGTTTATACTAACTGCTACTATCCTATACATGGTTGACAAATAAATAAATAAAATAAACAATCAACAAACATTCACATATCTGGAACAATCTTATTCTCACTGATCGCATAGGAAGCACAGTTTCCATTTTTTCTCACAAGACTGGGGGTGGGGGGGCGAAATATCTAAGGGAAAAGTCGAGAGATTGTCACCCCTCCAATTGTTTCCTATTCTGTAAGTTTGAATTAAATAATGAGACTGTCCCCTCAAATGAATAGGATAGAATAGAATTCTTTATTGGCCAAGTGTGATTGGATACACAAGGAATTTATGCTCTCAGTGTACAGAAAATAAAAGGTACATTTGTCAAGAATCATGAGGTACAAGACTTCATGATTGTCATAGGGGTCAAATAAGCAATCGGAAAACAATATTAATAAAAATCTTAAGGATATAAGCAACAAGTTACAGTCATAAGCTGGAGGAAATGGATGATAGGAATGAGGAGAAAAAACTAGTAGAAATTGTAGTGCAGACTTGTAAATAGTTTGACAGTTTTGAGGGAATTATTTGTTTAGCAGAATGATGGTGTTTGGGGGGGGGACTGTTCTTATGTCTAGTTGTCTTGGTGTGCAACATTTTGAGGGTAGGAGTTGAAACAATTTATGTCCAGGATGTGAGGGGTCAGCAAATATTTTCCCCGCCCTCTTTTTGCAGTAAAGAGCTCCTCAATGGAAGGCAGGTTGGCAACGATTGTTTTTTCTGCCGTTCTGATTATGCCCTGAAGTCTGTGATGGTCCTGTTGGGCTGCAGATCCAAACCATATATGTAATAATGGATCTGTTCAATACTCCTTATTTGTTCAATTTCAATTAAAAAGGAAAAACATGTACAAATGACGCAACTGGATGGTAAGGGTGGTTACTAATACTTTAGGTGAAAGAAGATTCAACATTAAATGGGTTTGAGCAACAGGTTGAAATGAATGAAATTAATTTTAATGGAGAGAAAGTATGAAAAATGTAAGGCACAAATACAGTATGGCTTAGTAATTTAAATACCAGCTTTCCATGTGATACAGCTACTAAAGAAATAAACGTTTAATGTGAGCACAGAAAAGAAGTGTTCTCTATTCTGCACTGATCAGACTTAATTTGGAATAACATTCCAGTTCTATGCAGTTCAGAAAAGTGAATGATGTTCTGGATTGAATTTAAAGGAAAGCTACCAATATTGAAAAGATTTGGACACCAGGTCTTATGAAGAATAGTTAAAGGACATGGTTATGTTTAGTATATACGAAGGAGTGACATAAAATTAATTTCTAAATATTTGAAGAACTTTCATAAAGGAGATGGTAGTTTATGCTATCCACCAGAAATAACTTCCTGATTATATTAATTGTCAATTAATGGAATAGGCACCGCATTATATGGTGAGTTCTCCTTTATTAGAGATTGCCAAAACAGGCTAGGTCAGTGATGGCTAACCTTTTCCAGACTGAGTGGCCAAAACGTGTGTATGCGAATGTGCACACATGTGCGCTCAAACCCCCAAAATGCAATGTGTGTGTGGCCCCCATGCATGCGCCCCGCCCCGGAAAAGGCACATTTAGCCCCACCTCTATGCATGCATGACACACACTCCAACACATGCATGGCAAAGACCCGACAACTGGCAGGTTGGCGGAAGGTGCACGCACGTGCATGTCGGAGCTGAATTGGACGATGGCTCGGGTGCCCACAGAGAGAGCAGCGTGACACCCATGGCACATGTGCCATAAGTTCACCTTCATGGAGTTAGGTGTTCATCTATCAGAGATATTGTGGTGGACTTGAAATAAGCTATGTGTTGGACTAGAGTAGAAGTATTAAACTCAAGGCCTGGGGGCCAGATGCAGCCCATGGAGTATTTAGATCTGGCCCACAGGGCTGCCCTGGAAACAGCAAAGGACTGGCCCACGGTACCTCTGCCAGCAAAAGTGGAACTCCTGGCAGAGAGTTGCAGGAGGCCGTCGCAGCTAAAAATGGAGCTTGGAAGCTGGTTTCACTGGCAGAGTGCTCGAGCCACCACAGGCATCTCCCACAGGAATGACGTCAAGCTGGCAATGCCCTCCCCACCCCACCCCACCCCCCATGAAATATAACCGTGATGCGGCCTCCAATAAAATTGAATTTGACATCCCTTGACTAAGGATTTCTCTGGTCCTTCCCTAATCTAGGATTCTAACGAAAAAGGAAAATATAATATGATGACACTAGAGAAGACAGATATTGTCAGTTCTTTAACTTTCTCTGTAGTCCTCTATATAAGATAAGATATAAATGTAATGTAGTTATAGTTATTGTACTTTTAATACTTAATAAATCCTTTTATTCTTACCACAACTATTACTGTTAAAAATGTAAAACCTTATACTGTATGTTTAAAATTATAAATGATCTTTGACATAATGATACCTTATGCTTTATCGATTTATGCAGTTTAATTTCTTTGTTTATCACATTTTAATACAACCAATGCAGTCCATAAATGTAGAGCTTCAGCTTCATAATTCCCAGGATTTGGAAGATTATGGGAGCTAAATTCCCAACAAAGCTGGCAACTTCAAATTGATAATGATTAAAATTAGTGTCAGCTTGCAATAAATAAATTGTAATATGTCTGTGCAATGCTAAAATATCAAAAAATGGTTCTTAGGATTTAAGTGTTAAAGAATTACCAGTATACAGTATTTAGATTTGGCTGTTATACAGAATGCACACCAATTTTAATGTCTCTTAATTTTAAATTAACAGGCATTTGATTTAACTAAAAATATGCAAAACAACATTTTCATTTGCTGTTCTTTCTTTTTATTGGAAACATTTTATAAGTTTTGAATACTCAGAACAGCAAATAGTTACATGATGTGATTAAAGAAACTGACTGATTGCTTGGGCTTTAATTCCTCTATTTCTATACTATTATTTTGATCATCTAAGCCTCATTTACATTGTTAGAAAATGTTATAGTTAGAAGTAAATTATCAGTTGAAAAAAGCTATCTTCCAGCACAATATTATTTTACATGTCTCTCCTGCCTTTCCTGCCCTTCCATGACAGTTTTTATGGGTTTCTCTTCACTCCAATGCCAAATCAAAACTCTGTGAATTGGGCTGCGTTGAAACTTGGTCTAGCCCAAACCTTAGCTAGCAAACTCGAAACTAAAATGAAAACTTGGTCTTGGGTCTCTCTAGTATAAATCTGTCATAATGTACCAAACTACACTATCTTGGATTTTCCTTCAACCATAGATGCCACTCTTTTTCTCATACATAGTTATGCACATGCATGCAAAATTAATAAATGTAGTATGTATATAAGAAAGTATTGGTTCCTGTTTTTCTTCAAATTATGCAATTGTCTATTTATATATTCCCAATGCCATCCTTATTTTCTACCAACATCAATGAAAAGAGGGCAATTTTTTTTTTTAAGAATGAAGGTTTATTATCTACCCTATTTTTTCTATGCACCAATACTCTGGCATGCTAACATGATAGATCATTTTAAACACCTAAGACATCTTATTTGAAAATAATTGGCAGCAATGGTTATATGAGAAGCAGTAGGAGAGTCACCATTTTTTGTTCCCTTTTTTTTTTAATCTTCAGCTTACCGGTATATTTTTTGTTCATCAGATTGCTGAAAAATTAGACAACTCAAATTATAATTTTGACTTATTTATGTTTGAGAAAGACACTCAATTCTCTGCTTTGAATTATAATGTTGCAGTTAACTTGCAGATCTAAGTCCTAACCAATTGTCACTTCTGGTATTCCAATCAACTAGAAGACAACACAGACTCATTTATGTGTCATTCCTGTAAACAGCTTATAGAAATTTAACTAAGGTATTTATTTATTTATTCATTTGTCCAATACACAATACACATGGAGGAGAATAGACACGAAGTAATATATAGAAAGATAATATGTAAAAATAGAGAATTTAAATCTATCTGGGAACATTGCATCTTTAGTTTTATAATCAAATAAAATTAAAATAAAGTGAAATAAAGATCAACGTGCTAAAGAATTGCTGAAAGTCAATAGAAGAGCATTGTCAAAATTGGAAATGGAATTTAAAGTATCTGGACTAAGCCTATAACTCCTTTAGCAACATCACATATACTTACCGTCTTCATAAAAGGTAAACACTCCTTTTAGGGCTTAGCACCTGGTGATTTCACAGATACATTAATGCAGGCTTCTTGGTGACAATGTAAACATAATTTAGCAATGACTCATGGCATGTTTTGCAGTTCCCAGGCAGGCCTGGAAGTCTCTTATACAAGTCCTAATCAAGTCTGAGTTAATTGAGTTTCTGAACCCAGAAAGTCACAAAGTTTAGACCAGTGTTTCCCAACCTTTTTTGAGCCGCGGCACATTATTCACATTTTCAAAATCCTGGGGAACATTGAGGGGGGGGCGCAAAAAAGTTTGGACAAAAAAAATCTCTCTTTCTCCCTTTCGCCCTATTTCTCTCTCCCTCCCTCTTTCTCTCCCTCCCTCTTTCTCTCTCTCTCCATCCCTTTCTTTCTCCCTTCCTTCCTCTCTCTTTTGCTCTTTCTCTCTCCCTCCTTCTCCCCTCTTGCTGTCTTTCTTTCTTTCTTTCCTTTCTTTCTCTCTCTCATTCTGTCTCTCTTGCTATCTCTTTCTTTCTCTCTTCCTTCCTCTCTTTTGCTCTTTCTCTCTCCCTCCTTCCCCCCTCTTGCTGTCTCTTTCTTTCTTTCTCTTTCTCTCTCTCTCTCATTCTGTCTCTCTTGCTATCTCTTTCTCTCTCTTCCTTTCTTTCTCTCTCTTGTTCTCTCTCTTCCTTCTCTGCGGAAGCCGGCAAAGCTTTTCCGAGTAGGCTGGCTGGGGGATAGGGCGCGCGCGCGCACGCACCCCCGACGTTCCAAAGAACCTTCTCCGACCTCCGCTGTGAGAAGGTTTTCTCTGAGCGCTCGCCGGAGGAGCTGGAGAAAGGGGCAGATCGAGCGGGAGGGCGGGAGGGCGGGCGTCAGCGGCGAGAAGCCAGGGGCGCGAGGGGAACTGAGGCACTGGGGGGTGGGGGCAGCCGCGGCGCCAGTCTCCGCACTTTCATCGCTCCCCACCCCAAACTCCAACGCCCAGCTCCTTGCGCGGCACTGGAAAAGGGTGCTGCATTGCCAGCTTCTACCTGGTGCTGCCAGGGAATCTCCAGCTGGGCAGGGCTCTCCTTAAGCTCTCCTTTTTCCCTAGGAGCTTGGCGGCACACCTGGCTGTGTCTCGCGGCACACTAGTTGGGAAATGCTGGTTTAGACAATAAGCTTTCTCACGTTAATCAGAAGTGACGCTTAGTAGCAACTTTTGGACCAAAACTAAATCTAACTTTTCTTATGGAAATCTTCATTATTTTGGGGAGTTTTACACTGAGGGGGGAACTAGTTTGCTAGCTCTTTGTTTTTCTCTGATGAACATAGAAAGCAACAATCCTCTCTCCAGTCAGTCGCAGTCGGTGTTAGTGGGGGGTCAGAGGTCAACCTCTAGGCTTCTCCCTTGTGGGTGCCTCAGGGGTCGGTCCTCTCCCCCCTGCTATTTAATATCTACATGAAACCGCTGGGTGAGATCATCCAAGGGCATGGGGTGAGGTATCATCAGTATGCTGATGACACCCAGTTGTACATCTCCACCCCATGTCCTGTCAACGAAGCAGTGGAAGTGATGTGCCGGTGCCTGGAGGCTGTTAGGATCTGGATGGGTGTCAACAGACTCAAACTCAACCCTGATAAGATGGAGTGGCTGTGGGTTTTGCCTCCCAAGGACAATTCCATCTGTCCGTCCATTACCCTGTGGGGGGGGAATTATTGACCCCCTCAAAGAGGGTCTGCAACTCGGGCGTCCTCCTCGATCCACAGCTTACATTAGAGAACCATCTTTCAGCTGTGGCGAGGGGGGCGTTTGCCCAGGTTCACCTGGTGCACCAGTTGCAGCCCTACCTGGACCGGAAATCACTGCTCACAGTCACTCATGTCGTCATCACCTCGAGGTTCGACTACTGTAACGCTCTCTACATGGGGCTACCTTTGAAAAGTGTTTGGAAACTTCAGATTGTGCAGAATGCAGCTGCGAGAGCAATCATGGGCTTTCCCAAATACAGTGATCTCTCGGTTAGCGCGGGGGTTACGTTCCAAGACCTCCCGCGCTAACCGATTTCCGCGTTATACTGGATGCGGAAGTAAAAACCACCATCTGCGCATGTGCGCCATTTTTTTCATGGCCGCACATGCGCAGATGGTGGAGTTTGCGTGTGGGCGGCGGGGAAGACCAAGGGAAGATTCCTTCAGCCGCCCAACAGCTGATCTGCTCCGCAGCGTGGAAGCAGCGAGGAGCCGAAGATGGGGTAAAGGCAAAGGGGAAACCCCATCTTCGGCTCCTCGCTGCTGCCGCGCTGCGGAGCGGATCAGGTGTTGGGCGGCTGAAGGAACCTTCCCTTGGTCTTCCTGCTGCCCAGGCAAAGGGGAAACTCCAAGATCGCTTGCCGCTTGCCGCTTTGCAGCTTGGAGCCTTGCTTCGCCTCCTTCGCTGCAATAGGCAAGCGGCAAGCGGCAAGCGATCTTGAGAAAGAGAGAGAAAGGAGGGCGACTTGCCAGTCCACGCCCCCCTGGATGAACAGCCTCGCATGGCCCCAGCGCCGGGCTCCGCTGTTGCCTCCGCCCCCATTCGGCTCTGCAGCTGAGAGGCCTTCCCGGCAGAGCCCTCCCCAACAGCTCCCGCTGCCAGCGCAAAAAAGAAAAGAAAAAGAAATCCCCAAAAGAGGCAGGCACAAAGCGGGGGCACAAGGGGAGCTGCCCGGCAGAGGTTGCTTTTTTTCTTCTCGTGGGCAAGTGGAGGGGGGGAGAGAGAAGGGAGGAAGAGAGAGAGAGAAATGATAGAAAAAAGGGGAGAAAAAAGAGAAATGAGAAAATGATTGAAGCATAGTGACAGGAAAGAAAGAGAAAGAGACAGAGAAGTGACTCTTGGTGATGACGTATGACGTCATCGGGTGGGGAAAACCGTGGTATAGCAAAAAAACCGTGGAGTATTTTTTAATTAATATTTTTTGAAAAACCGCGTTGCAGCGTTTCGCACTAATCGAGACCGTGCTAATTGAGGGATCACTGTATGCCCATGTCACACCAACACTCTGCAATCTGCATTGGTTGCCGATCAGTTTCCGGTCACAATTCAAAGTGTTGGTTATGACCTATAAAGCCCTTCATGGCATCGGACCAGAATATCTCCGGGACCGCCTTCTGCCGCATGAATCCCAGCGACCAGTTAGGTCCCACAGAGTTGGCCTTCTCCAGGTCCTGTCGATTAAACAATGTCGTCTGGCGGGACCCAGGGGAAGAGCCTTCTCTGTGGTGGCCCCGACCCTCTGGAACCAGCTCCCCCCAGAGATTAGGATTGCCCCCACCCTCCTTGCCTTTCGTAAACTCCTTAAAACTCACCTCTGCCGTCAGGCATGGGGGAATTGAGACATCTCCCCCAGGCCTATATAGTTTATGCATGGTATGTCTGTGTGTATGTCTTGCTTTTTAAATAAGGGTTTTTTAGATATTTTTAAATATTAGATTTGTTGTACGTTGTTTTTATTATTGCTGTGAGCCGCCCCGAGTCTATGGAGAGGGGCGGCATACAAATCTAATAAATAATAATAATAATAATAATAATAATAATAATAATAATAATTATTATTATTATTATATCCTTCCAACCTTTTGCAAAGTTTTAAATGTACTTTGCATTCTCAAGAATAACCTCACCCAGGCTGTTTTATGTTACAGACATTGGATTATGGAGGCTCTAGTCTAGTCTGCAGCTAGAGGCACCAAGTCGGAGAAGAGTATTTTGCATCAAACAGAAGTTGACAGTTGATGTTGCTTTTTCCGTGTTGAAAGTCAGTGGCCTTTTATTAGGTTGCACAACACCCACAAATATTGCATCAGTCACCAAGTCATATACAGTACAGGATATACTGTATATCCTGTTCTGGTTTTCTTGAGACAGTACTAAATGAAGCTTTTCTACTCAAGTCTCCCACCCACCACCAAGAGCCTGTTTCCTAGTTGTGTTAATGGGATTTTTCATGATTCCTAACTGCTGTGTGTTTTTGTTTTGCATTAGATGAATTTCATCAATTTTATTATAAGCTGTCCAGAGTCATGAAAGATAGGTTAGCAATATAAAATAAATAAATTGGATCTGAAATGAAGTCATGCTACATAATTACACTGGTCAACACAAAAAAATAATCAGCAAAAGTAATGTACAGTATCTGTTTTATGGAGTTTGATGTGCTGATTCCAAAGATATGCTTAATTTTGCTCTATCACATAAAGTATCTGATATAGAAGTATTTTTGTTATTACCTTATTTCTGATATGTAGATTAGTGTTTTCTTAATGCCGCCAGTATATTTCCTATATCTTATAAAAATGATGCTGCTCCGTGGAAATTATACCTGCTTCAGAAAAACTATATAAATTTTTGAAATCAGAACAAAAAATGATTCAGAAAAGTACAAGGTCAACTGTGATGATTATAAAAATATTTTTGTAGACCTGTGTTATTATTGCCAGGGTATTTTAAATTTAATTTTCTAGTTTCCTTTCAGCATAAGAAAATGTCATGATAGCAGTTCCAGACGCCTGTGAGCCAATCTACAGTTGTACTAAATACAGGTAGTCCTCAATTTACAACAGTTCATTTAGTGATCATTAAAAGTGACTTAGAACTGTTTTTCACACTTACAACCTTTAGCTTTATTATTTATTTATTTATTATTTATTTCATTGGATTTGTATGCTGTCCCTCTACGAGGCAGCTCACAGCATATACAAAGACACAATACAATTAATCCAATTAATAAACTTTTTTAAAAAAAATTCTAACTTTAAAAACTTTCATTAGCATTTATTCAATAAATCACACTAAAAACATTAGTTGGTCAGGGGGAAGATCTAATGTCCCCAGGCCTGGTGACAAAGATGAGTTTTTAAGCTCTTTTGGAAGGCAAGGAGGGTGGGGGCAGTGCGAATCTCCAGGGGGGAGCTGATTTCAGAGGGCTGGGACCCCTACAGAGAAGGCTCTTCCCCTAGGTCCCGCCAGCCGACATTGTTTGGTTGATGGGACTCTAAGGAGACCAACTCTGTGGGACCTCACCGGTCGCTGGGATTCGTGTGGTAGAAGGCGGTCTCAGAGATAGCAAATGGTCCTATGCCATGTAGGGCTTTATAGGTCATAACTAACATTTTGAATTGTGTCGGGAAACAGATCGGCAGCCAATGCAGTCTGTGGAGTGATGACGAGATATGGGCATGTCTTGGAAGATCCAAAACCGTTTGCGCGGCTGAATTTTGTATGATCTGAAGTTTCCAAACACTCTTCAAAGGTAGCACCATGTAGAGAGCTTTCGCATAATCATGTGATCAAAATTCAGACACTTGGCAACTATCTCATACTTATGATCGTTGCTCGTTCCCAAGGTCATGTGATCACTTTTCGTCACCTTCTGACAAGCAAAATCAAAGGGGAAGACAGATTCACAACCACAGCACTAACTTATCAACTGCAGCGATTCACTTAACAACTGTGGCAAGAAAGTGTGTGTAAAATGGGACAAAACGCAACAAATGTCTCACTTAACAACAGAATTTTTGGGCTCGGTTGTGATCGTAAGTCAAGGACTACCTGCAGCCGTGTTTGCTCTGTTTTATATTTGAAGATGTCAAGGTCCCCTTCAAAAAACAATGGACTTGTTTTTAAATATTGGATTTTTAGATTTTAATTTTAAATTTAATTAGATTTGCTGTTGTACTATACATTATTGTTATATTATATGCTGTTAGCCGCCCCCGAGTCTTTGGAGAAGGGTGGCATACAAATCTAATTAATAAATTAAAAAAAACAATGGATGGACATCATATAAGAAGAAAGTTTATACTATAGCCATATTATATTATATTAATCATCCTTTTCCTCCCACTTAGGACTGTATGACTGTATGACTGTAACTTGTTGCTTGTATCCTAAGATTTTTATTAATATTGTTTCTTCATTGCTTATTTGACCCCATGACAATCATTAAGTGTTGTACTTCATGATTCTTGACAAATGTATCTTTTTTTATACACTGAGAGCATATGCACCAAGACAAATTCCTTGTATGTCCAATCACACTTGGCCAATAAAGAATTCTATTCTATTAGGTGAAGAAAAAGAAAAAGAATTCAACCAATGTCACTACGCTTTTAAACAAATAGCTCTTGTCAGTTGTGGTTGATCACCACATCTCAGAAACCACAGCTATTCTTTTCCATTATTTGGGAATATGTGACTAATTTAACACTCCTGGGTTCAGAGCACCATCCCGTGCCCTTTTGTGCATTATGTCAAGTACTTTGATGAACTCGCAGCTCCTTCGGCTACGCCTTTCACAGAAGGTCCAGTTTGCGAAACACACCGCGCCTCCCTCCCTCCCTCCCGCCAACCCGAGCGACGGCGCAATTGCGAGGCAAAGCAAAGAGCCGCTCCGCGGCGAAAGGCAACTCTGCGCCTGCGCCAAATACATCAGGCGAGGTGGTGGCGCGGAGGAAGCAGCCGTCACCGACCCCGCCTCCTCTCGCGGTTCTTGGCGCGGGGGAAGGTAGATCCGGGCCTGTTTGTTGCCGGCCGGCGGCGAGTGGTTGGTTGGGCTCCGGTCACCGAGGGGGAGTATGGCTCAGCGGGGCTCAAGGCAGGCAGCCCTGGGGCGGACGACGGAGGCGCAGAGGCCACAGAAGGCAGAGGCTGCCTTGGAACGGCACCAGCAGTTGATTGCAGGTCAGCAGCGGACGTGGAAGGGGACTCCAGGGGAGGAATGCGGGGGTGCTTCTGGAATGAAGCAGACTTTGTTGGGAATTGCTGGGCTGTGTTATCCGGTTCCGATAGTTTTGCATTGTACAACGAGGAGGAGCGGAAGGTGACTTATAGGACAACAGCTTCTTCTCCCCAGGCACCACGTTTACCTTTGCCCTGGGTTGTTTCAATTGTCGAGGCGGGTGGTGGTGGCAGGCGCTGCATCACGATGACAAGGTCATAGTGGGTGCCTGCATTTCACACGTAATAGCATTTAGACTTATTATTATTATTATTATTATTATTATTATTATTATTATTTTATTAGATTTGCATGCTGCCCCTCTCCGAGGACTCCGAGCGATACCATAGAAACATAGAAGATTGACTGCAGAAAAAGACCTCATGGTCAATCTAGTCTGCCCTTATACTATTTCTTGTATTTTGTCTTAGGATAGATATATGTTTATCCCAGGCATGTTTAAATTCAGTTACTGTGGATTTACCAACCATGTCTGCTGGAAGTTTGTTCCAAGCATCTACAATATGATACAAATCCAATATTAAAACTAATTTAAAAACCCATTATTACTAAAAAAATACATTCAATTCTACACAAACACACCATTCTCAAATGCTAGAGTCAGAAAGATGGGGGGGTTAGTCCCCCCCATGCCTGGCGGCATAAATGGGTCTTTAAAATCTTGCGGGAGGCAAGAAGTGTAGGGGCAATTTGAATCTCTAGGGGAGTTGATTCCAAAGAGCTGGGGCTGCCACAGAGAAGTCTCTACCCCTAGGTCCCACCAGACAGCATTGTTTAGTCGACGGGACCCAGAGAAGGCCAACTCTGTGGGACCTAATTGGCCGCTGGATTCATGCGGCAGAAGGTGGTCCCATAGGGATTCCGCTTCATAGTCCTTTTACAGCTTTTATATAGTGCTTTTTACACTATGTACATACACTATTTACATGTACATAGTGCTTTTTACAGCTTTTGCATAGTGCTTTTAAAGTTTTTAAGTTGACCTCGGAAACGCATTCTGTCTTTAAGCCCTATCCGGAATCGTAACTATCCCTTTGTGAGATTATGCTGTGCAGGCTTGAAATCACGATGTGGCATGAGGCAGGTTTTTCCATCCAGCCTCCCTCGTCATAATAAATGTCCATCCGTGATGTTGGGCAATGAACTGGAATCATTGCAGTAATAGTTGACTACATCGAATGGAATGGACAAACCTGCAAGACTTTGTAAATACGGTTGTGGCTTCATTTGTGGAGTTTATTAATCTGTGGTTTATTGCACAGTATCATATTGTTTTGCTGAATTTAACTTAATTGCCACATGCCTCATTATAAACTGTCCTAGCCAATCATATTTTGGGAAATGCAAGGTGTTAGATGAATGAAGTTGTTATAGAGTCTGGAATGTAATGTGTATTGCCTAAGCAATGTAGTTTGGGAGCAAAGGGGAACATTCTTCACTTTTAACTATCAGCTATATTTTATCATGCAAATCAAACATTACAAGTCATAATGTAGTTGTACTTGCACATGGAGAACATAAGATTTGCCAGTTTCAGTCAGTTTTTTCTGTGTAATTTGTTTTGCAGTAATGATTTTTTTATGTTGCTTAGTGTATACTATGAATCCAGCCATTTAGTCTTTATCTATTCATGCTGAGCATGTTGCATTAGTTGCCTCTGACACCATCAACAATGCTTAAAACTTAGAAAACTTTTGAAATCTAAGGTCTTGCTATGCATAAATATGTCCATAGATTATACTTTCATCAGAAAAAGATGTCCATGTATGGTGTAATACATCGCCCTGTAATTTATGACTTCATAATTTGTAATTTTAAAAATTGGTATAGACTTTGCTAAAGATAATTTATTCTGACTTTTTTAGCCATATTGATAAGGAAGCACTATCTATTTTTTAAAATATCTAAAAACAGAAATAGGAACATACTTTCTTCATTTATTGACTATACCCCTGTTTCATTAATATATAACCAATTCATACTGCTGGCTAGTGTTGTAGCATATGAATATTGTATCTACTAGCATTTTTTATTAAATTTATATAATTACCCATTTGACCGTAACTTACAAAGATAAAATACAGAAAACAATACAAATCAAAAATAACCACAAAGCCATTACAGATAAAAGTATTAAAAACATAATCAGTGGGAAAATACTACTGATATTCCTAAAAGTCTAGCCACTTAGCAGGCTCTACACTATATTCTTGGGCCAGATGACAAAGCCATGATTTCAGGTTCTGGAAGCCATATGTTTATATATGCTTTGAGCCAGTACACAGCATATACCTCTTAATTGGGGATGTACAGAGAACAGTATGAATTGAATTGAATGAATATTTTATTTGATGCTGTGATTTATCTCTGTAATAGAAGTACTCTGTTCTTGCAAAGCAACAGAGAGAATATTAACACCAATACAAGGAGGAAGTAAAGAACAACAAAAAAGGATAAATAATACACCCACACTATTTGAATTAATATATGAGCCAGGGTGGCGCAGCAGGTAGAGTGCTGCACTGCAGGCCACTGAAGCTGATTGTAGATCTGTAGGTCAGCAGTTCAAATCTCACCACCGGCTCAAGGTTGACTCAGCCTTCCATCCTTCCGAGGTGGGTAAAAGGAGGACCTGGATATGCTAGCTTTGTGAAAAAGTGCTATTGCTAACATGTTGTAAGCTGCCCTGAGTCTAAGGAGAAGGACGGCATTAAAATCAAACAAACAAACAAACAAATAAATATAGTGTGTGTGTGTGTGTGTGTGTATACATACATACATACGTTAGACATAACTGCAAGAATTAAGTGTTCAGTAGAGGGGGAAGCTGTCCCTGTGTCCAGTTAGCTTGCAAATCAGGCTGGTAGATGAGATACCATGGTTTTCAATATTACAGTATGAGTTTTCTTGGAGTAAAACTTGGGCTTTTCCTGTTCTTGTGCCAAACTTGCAAGTTCATCAGTTATGCCCTTAGGAGTGCTGCAAATGGCTTAGTTGTAATTAAAACTAGTAACTTCATCTAATCTAGGCTTTATATAAGAGCATGTTTCTGCCCACACTGGGGATGTCAGAAAAATATAACAGCACGTTGCACGCAATAAGAATGGATTATTTAAGAAGTGTGCATGACAAAACAAAAAACATAGCGGTGCTAAACAGTTTGTGAATGCTTTTGAATTTGCAATATTTCTACCTAAATATGTTCTAAAATGTTATTTATTTTTCCTCAATAAATAAATGAGCATGTGCCCCAAGACAAATTCTATTCCATTCTATTTTATTCTATTCTATGTTTTAGGCCACATATGCAGAAATACTGAAAATTCAAAGCGTTCACAGACTTTTAAGTACTATTGTATGTCAAAAATGAATGAATGACAGGTGATTGTAGACTAAATACAAAAATTAGTGACCAGTAAAGGAACCAGTACATTGAAATTGGTCATGTGGGAAGAATGATTGCAGACCAAATTAAAATACAGATTTAAGAAAAGTCACAGCCAGATGGAGAATAGAGTTCCTGAAAAAGAGAAATGTATTGATATGTAGAAGCAATTATGGTTTACAAATACAGATAGTTCTTGACCAGTAGCTTAGTGATTGTTCAAAGGGAATCCCCCAAGGTACTTTTGACCTGGTTCCATCAAACATCCCACCATAGTCATGTGATCACATTTCAGTCAGTCGGCAACTAGTCCTCATTTATGACTAATTGTAGTATCCAATAGTCACATGACCACGATTTACAACTTGTGTTTATGTTCCCCCCCCCCCCCAAAAAAAAATGTCCCATAGAGAACAACTATGTTTGTGATCATGGATTTATTTAATCACCATAGTGACTCTTTTAATCACAAAAAAGTAGCAGAAACAGGTCAGTCACACAGTGATCTACTTTACAGCTGTCACAATGTATGACTGTAATAGTCTTCATTGTGGTCATAAGTCAAGGACTACCTGTATAAATATGAAGAGGCACTGTTGTAATTGATTTTTATCAAGCCTCTTGTAGGGTTGACTTGAACCTCTTTTTAACAGATTGTTTTCTTTTCTACCACAGAGTTTTGTATTCTGTCATCTCTACACTTTTCTGATTCTTTTTGTTTTTATTGTTTATTTTCATCAATTGTTAACTGCCCATAATTGTTGTGAGTTGGGCAGAACATAAATGTAATAATAATATATTTGTAAAAGGCAGCTTTACTTGCACAACTTACATCCTGTGATGAAACTGTTAGACTTCTATACCACTTCAGTTGTTAAATGAAATGGTTTGCAGTTTTCAATACTATTCAGATCTGCTTACACTTATTTTTTTCTTATCCCCTACCTTTAATTTCTTTTTTCTGAATTGCATACAATTTTTTTCACTGTAACTTAGAATAGTGTTGAGTACCTGTGCATGTATGTGTGTAGAAAAGATATAATTTTGTGTGTTTTGTAATGGTTATAATTTGCAACTCATCTCAGTGAAATGATACTTATAGGCCCAAAACTGGGTTTTATTTATTTATTTATTTATTACTTGGATTTGTATGCCGCCCCTCTCCGAAGACTTGGGGCGGCTCACAACATGTAAAAAGACAAATCATAAGTAATCAACAATTTAAAATTTTAAAGATTTAAAAACCCCCACAAACTAACAGACTCACACACAAGCATACCATATATAAATTCAACGTGCCCAGAGGGGGGGATGTTTCAATTCCCCCATGCCTGACGGCAAAGGTGGGTTTTAAGAAGTTTACGGAAGGCAGGAAGAGTAGGGGCAGTTCTAATCTCCGGGGGGAGTTGGTTCCAGAGGGCCGGTGCCGCCACAGAGAAGGCTCTTCCCCTGGGGCCCGCCAACCGACATTGCTTAGTTGACGGGACCCGGAGAAGGCCCACTCTGTGGGACCTAATTGGTCGCTGGGATTCGTGCGGCAGGAGGCGGTCTCGGAGATATTCTGGTCCAGTGCCATGAAGGGCTTTAAAGGTCATAACCAACACTTTGAATTGTGACCGGAAACTGATCGGCAGCCAGTGCAGACTGCGGAGTGATGGTGAAACATGGGCATACGTGGGTAAGCCCATGACTGCTCTCGCAGCTGCATTCTGCACGATCTGGAGTTTCCGAACACTTTTCAAAGGTAGCCCCATGTAGAGAGCATTACAGTAGTCGAACCTCGAGGTGATGAGGGCATGAGTGACTGTGTACTAAAACTCCTGGCTATATGGAACCATCTCCTCCCCAATGTCCATACTGCTCCCACCCTACTGGCCTTCTGAAAGGCTTTGAAGACCTGGTGTTGCCCGCAGACCTGGGGGCTGTGAATGCTAACATCTGTTATGACCGAATTGTGTTTGATTGGGATGCATGTTTGTTTTGATTGGACTGTATTGTGAGTTTTATAAGGGGCTTTTTATTGTTTGGTATTTGATATTTGACTTCCTTTTATTATTTAATTGCATTTTTATATTTCTGTAAGCTGCCCTGAGTCCCACAAGATTGGGTGGCATTGAAGTCAAATTAAATAAACAAACAAAATCTGAATGGATAAATCATTTTGGATAGGCTTCGTTAGTTGGAGTGAAATTATAGCTGATAGTTGAAAGATCTGAAAGATGGACAGAAAACCTTCTAAAGTGACCAAAGATGGTGGCTAATGAGATCTGTGAAGTAGTATTAAGCTTTAAGGAGAAAGTAAAGTATTCAAAGAAAGGCTTCCCTAGAAGGAACCCAGGCCCAATTGTCAAGGAGACAACTATTTCATCCAGGCAGCCAAAAGTAACAAGAGGAGCCTGAGGCTGAGGCAGACTGTTAAGCAGCTTGTGTTCCTTATGTGAGGGTAATTGGAGTTGAACTTTATAAATCATTAACATACCAACATCTGGAATAGTGTATTATATTCTGTGGTACTTGGGCATTTTAAACTTTGTGCTATAAAATACGTATGCTATCAATATTAAAGATGTTTGGGCAATGAAGAAATGTAATAAAGTTTTAACATTTTCTTAACTTTTAAAAATTTTGCATAGCAATTTTAAACTCAAGTTTTATGTTTTAATTTTAATGTTTTTGAATGATACAGTAAGTGAAGTGTTTATTTTATGTGGCTACTATCATATATGTTAAATATAACTTTTATAGGAAACGTTTTGCTAACGTAAGTCTTCGGAGAGGGGCGGCATACAAATCTAAATAATAATAAATAAATAAATAAATAAATAAATAAATAAGATGCTAAATCCTTGGTTTTATTAATTATGAAGATTTTTAAAGCAATGCTAAACACAACTGGCCAGGTTTACATATTATGTTAAACAATAAAATCTGAATTACCTTCTTATACTAGCTGGCTTTGCATAGCATGCTAAGACACATGCTTCTGTAAAACCAGACAATTAACTTTTGTAATTCTATCTATTTTTGTTTCAATTGCGAGTCAACAAAATGAAGAAGTAAAATGATATCCAGCCTTAATTAAAATGCTGTATGTGTGCCTACCTAGATTATTTGAGTGTTCCCTTTATTTTTTGAGCAGTATATACAGTATATTTCCAAATGTAACTTGAATTATAATCTTAGAGAAATCTGAATAGATTCTCAGTGTCCCTTCTCACTGCAATTTCTGATGTAAGTTTATGGTCTAGTGTTTAAGGCCTCAGGCTAGAAAATGGGAGACCATGAGTTCAAGTCCAACCTTAGCCATGAAAGCCAACTGTGTGACTAGATGAGGTGGTTTGGGCTAGCACCCCCTTAGCCCAACCCACCTCACAGGGTTGCAAGGAAAATAGGAAGAATTTGTGTTGGACATCTTCACCAGCTTAAGTTATTTGCAAAAAATAACAAAGACAGGATACAAATAAATAAATAAAACAAATTAAAATTTTAAATTAATTATGGTTTCATTGCATTTCAGGAGAAGCACATAAAGAAGGTGGATCTGCACGAATGTCACTCCTCATCTTAGTATCCATCTTCTTAACAGCTGCTTCTGTTATGTTGATGGTATATAAAAACTTTCCCCAACTTAGTGAGTAAGTATACCATGACAAATTCATTCCATTTTTAACATCTGTAAATATATACACTTAGAGAAGTTATATAGAGTCTTGTGAGCCATTAAAAGGTTCTAAGTATCACCTAGAAAAGCATAATGTAATATCAATTTCAAAAAATCCAAACAAATGGCATTTGGGTTTTTCTTGTTAGCAAATTATTGTAGTATTTAGTAATGTAGTAATTATTTTAGGTCTTCATTCTTATTTGATCCCTATGACAATCATTAAGTGTTGTACCACTTGATTCTTGACAAACGTATCTTTTTCCTTTTTATACAGAGAGCATATGAACCAAGACAAATTCCTTGTGTGTTTAATCACACTTGGCCAATAAAGAATTTAGTCTAGTCTAGTCTAGTCTAGTCTAGTCTAGTCTAGTCTAGTCTAGTCTAGTCTAGTCTAGTATAGTATAGTATAGTATAGTATAGTATAGTATAGTATAGTATAGCAGTGATTTTCAACCTTTTTTGAGCCGCGGCACACTTTTTACATTTACAAAATCCTGGGGCACATTGAGTGGGGGGGGGGGGGGGGGGCTATGTCTTTCTCCCTCCTTCCCTCCCTCTCTTTCTCTTTCTCTCTTGC
The DNA here is from genome assembly GCF_031021105.1 of Erythrolamprus reginae. Lineage (NCBI taxonomy): Eukaryota > Metazoa > Chordata > Lepidosauria > Squamata > Dipsadidae > Erythrolamprus > Erythrolamprus reginae. The sequence goes on from NC_091950.1 coordinate 122,093,123, forward strand.
TTTCTTTCTCTCACTCACTCTCTTTCTCTCTCCCTTGCTTTCTTTCTCTCTCTCTCCCTCCCTCTCTCTTTCTCTGTCCCCTCTCTTTTTTCTCTGTCTCTCTCTCTTTCTCCCTCTCTTGCTTTCTTTCTCTCTTTCTTTCTCCCCTCTCTTTTTTTCTCTGTCTGTCTCTCTCTCTCGCTATCTCTCTCTCTCTCTTGCTTTCTCTCTCTCGCCTCTCTCTTTTTCTCTATGTGCCTCTCTCTTGCTCTCTCTCTTGCTCTCCCATTCTCTCTCTCTCTCTCTGTCTCACTCTCTCTTTCTCTCTCGTACACCACGCCGACAACAGTGGCATTGGGCATGGCAGTTGGCTGCGAGTGGGAGCTCAAGGGCGGAGTCATTGACGGCGGTGGCTGGACGTGTTGCTGGACGCTGTATATGCTTGCACTGCACTGGGCATGGCGCGCGGGGCTGGCACCTCCGTCCCAGCCCAGCTAGCGGGCCAGTGCCAGCCCCACGCCCATGCCCAGCGCAGCATGTATGGCGTCCAGCAACATGTCCAGACGCCGCTGAGAGTTATAATATCAAGGTAGTGTATATGTAGTAACATTTTGCTGCCTGGGGGCAAGAGTTCATTATATATATTAATAAAATTGTTTATTTTCCCCCTACAGAGAGGAGAGAGAATGTATGAAAATTCCTAGAGACATGGATGATGCTAAAGCTTTAGGAAAAGTACTCTCTAAGTACAAGGATACTTTCTATGTTCAAGTATTAGTGGCCTATTTTGCTACCTATGTCTTGTATCCTTCCTTTAAAAATATACAAATTGCTGTGAAATGTGATGTGAATTAATTATGATTATTAATAATGCTTTTCATGCTATGGTTTCACCTGTATGATAAAAAAGTTGAAATTGATGCATAGAGACAAACCATATTAACATACTCTAGTGGTGCAATGGTTAGAATGGAATATTGCAGGCTAATTCTGCTGACTGCTGACTTCTAGCATTTTGGCAGTTCGATTCTAACCATCTTAAGATTGCTTCAGCCTTCCACCCTTCTGAGGTCTGTAAAATGAGGACCCAGATTCTGGGGACAATATGCTGACTCTGTAAACTGCTTAGAGAAGACTGTACAGCACTGTGAAGAGGTATATAAGTCTAAGTGCTATTGTATTACACTTAAAAAAAAGACCATTAAAAAAAACCTAGGAAAGAAACAAAAAATGAATCCCCTTCAGCAGCCAACGTTCAGATAAGCAGGGATCAATATCAATTTTTTTAAAAAAGATGCTAGTTAAAGAACCAGCAAGAAGTAAACCATAGTCCTGCCAAGGAACTACCCAGGCAGCAAATCCCACCATTCAGTTGAAATGATGTTAACCAGTTGGGTAATTAAATATCTGCCAGTTCAGTGAACATCAAGAATTCCACGTTGACTTTAAAGGATGAAAGAAATGCCTTACAGAAATTTTATCAATTTGTCTTTTATAGGTTGTCCTCAACTTATGACCTCAATAGAACCCAGAATTAGGGTCATAAATTTAGGCACCTCCTGACTAGGTTAAATGTTATGACCTTTTTTTACAATGATGATAAAGCAAGTGTGGTCGTAGGTCAAATCATGTGGTCATTAAATGAACACATGGTTGTTAAATCCAAAATACCTAATGTTGTTTATTGCCGTTTTCTTCCTCTGAATGCCCCCCCGCCCCCCCCCCCCCAAAAAGGCATAAATTGAAAACAGAATATGTGTCAGCACCCATCAAGTATGTTTAGTCCAACTGGTATTCGAAAACTTTGTTACTGTACATTTGACCAAAACCATATTAATAATTACTTATCTTGCATTAATTTGTTTAATCTGTGTTTGACACAGATTAAAGTTAGCCAATTTTTGGCTAAAAACCTATAGGTATAGTTTGAAGATATATTTTAGTTTTATTTGCTCTGAATCACAGTTATTAAGTGATCCCAAGTGCTGCTAGTATAAAATGCTGACAAAGATATATCCATTTCTTTATGTTATCCATCATTTTTAGTATCTGATTGTGAAATGTGATACTGAGCAGTGGTACTTACGAAGTCAGAGCAAAAGCTTGAATCCTAGTCCCAATCAGACCACAATTTTCTTTATTTAATATGTTAAATTTAAAGTATTTTGCCTATGTGAAAAGGTATTAGATATTAACTATAAATATCTGGGTAAAGGCCACACAGGAATCAATAAATGAAATCATTTGAAAATGTTGGAGCTTTAAAAAAGAAAGTTAATAAAAACTTGTTATTAAATTATATGGACATTTATTACTGCTTATTCAAGAAATACATTTTTTTCAAACTTTGCCTTGCATTTTAATGTTTTATAGTTGAAAACATATTTATCCTTCAGTAATCTATAAAGTTATGCTATTAAAATTTAACAGAAGGACTTTATATCAAAATTTATTCTTAACTAGATTCATCATCTAGCCTGCAAACATTTGCTATTCCTGGATCTATATTTTTGAGTATACTTTCAGGATTTCTTTACCCTTTTCCATTAGCTCTATTTCTTGTTTGTCTGGTAAGTATTTATTGCAAGGAGTATGCTTTTTCATTTTGAAAAAAATACTTAAGCTATTGTGGAAAAGCAGAGTATGTATATGGTGTAAAATATCAAGTCTGTTCTTATCTAATGAATGACATGGGAATATATTTATGCTTTTTAAATACTACCTAGGGTATTCAAATGTATTTAAAATAACAGAAGTGCAATTCAAAATAACTATTGCAAATAATATCGAACACAACCAACATTTGGATACTTATATCTCTGAAAAACTTTCAGAGGTCATTTTTCATTTTTTTTCGGAAGGCTTCCAAAATACAGTGGTACAGTACCTCTACTTAAGAATGCCTCTACTTAAGAACTTTTCTAGATAAGAATCAGGTATTCAAGATTTTTTTGCCTCTACTTAAGAACCATTTTCTACTTAAGAACCCGAGCCTGGAAAAATTTCCCAGGAAATTTGAAAGTGGCACGAAGGCCTGGCCAGTTTCCTGCCATTCGCCCTTTAATCCTGGCTATCTTGGGCTTTTCTGGGCTGCCAGAGGAGTCTTTTGGTAGTGTTTAAGGAGGCTTTGGCAGTCCAGAACGAACTGAGCGTTTTCCTTTCTCTGGGTGCTGCCTCAGAGTCCCTCTTTTTTTTAAAAAAAAGCCTTAAAGTTTTGGATTTTTTTGATTCCCCTCACCTTCTTCATTCAGCAGCGACTGTCCTCCTCCTCTTCCTCCTCCTCCCACCCAAATTCAGAGCTTTTATTCCTTTCCTAATGGGTGTGCACGCATTATTTGCTTTTACATTGATTCCGATAGGAAAAATTGCTTCTACTTAAGAACATTTCTACTTAAGAACCTGGTCACGGAATGAATTAAGTTCTTAAGTAGAGGTACCATTGTATAGTTATTGTCCAATGCTGCCACAAATATGACATGAATAATAAGACCTGCTAAGATTTATGACATGAACATAGTAACAAATACAGGAATTTAACCCCTAAAATTTAAAAGAGGCTTGTATTCTCTAGCAAATAAACAAAGAATATAACTACTACAAAATTGGTAAATGTACAGTATGCTTTCCCCCTAAACTGTTGGAAAACATGCAGCCATATAAGGCATTGCATTAATTGAGCCTAAATGTAAGAGAAATATAGATCAAGGCAGTGTAGCAAGTTCTATGAAGGAATTTGAGATCAAACTGTTTGAGTTGAAATTTACAGCTCTCGGCATCATGCATTTACTAAAGCACCCTTAGCTAAACAGACTTTCCAAGAAAAATATCATCTCTGGTTACTGATAGTTTGGTAAGATAAAGACTAGGTTACTATAAGGTGTTTATTGCAAAGCTACTTAAAAAAAACATATTAATGTTTTAAGTGGATTAGAAACTAATTTATTTACTTTTACTTTTAAAACTTCCTGGCCTACTAATTGTTCTGTCGGGCTCTCTGGCAGACTCCTCCCAAAAATTCACAGGTACAAATTTCAGACACACACACACACACACACGTTTGAAAATTCAAAACAATGTTCTTTATAATGAAAATTCACTTAACCTAAGCCCTCTTTTGGTATAGCAAAGAGCATTGTCTCCAAACAAACTGTGCAAGTCCCTTATCAGTTCTATGATACTTAGCTTGCAGCTGTGAGGCAATTCACAGTCCTTCTTTCACAAAGGGAAACACACTTTGCTGTGGTTTAGTTTCAAAGCGGGGGAAAATCAGCACACAAAAAGTCAAAGTCAGTAAAGCAGGCACGAATCACAACGGTCAGATAATCCTCCACAATGGCCAAACCCACAGGCTGCTCTTTATAGCAGCCTCACTAATGACCACAGCCCCACCCAACCACAGGTGGCCTCATTTTCTTTGATAATAATCTCTCAGTTGTTGCCTATGCATCACTCTCCGCATGCGTGGCTGTATCATTAACTCTTGTTCTGAATCCAAGGAGGAGCTAGATAATTGATCTCCTTCTGAGCTGTCTGCCACACTCTCCTCCTCTCTGTCACTCATGTCTTCTTGGTCAGAGGAGATTCTACCGGGTGGGGGGGGCAAACCAGACCTGCAGCATGTGGATGTCTCCCCCACATCCACAGTCCTTGGGGCAGAAGCTTGGCCAGAGCTAACCACAACACTAATATATGTATTTCTGGGCACATCTTAGATCAGTGATGCCGAATCTTTTTTTGCTCAGGTGCCAAAAGGGTGCACCCAGTGTGTGATAACATTCGTGCGCTTGCCCACACCCATAATGCAGTCCTCCCCTCCCCACTCATGCACGCACAACCACTACTCCCCGCGCTACCTCCCTGCACATACATGTACCTTGCTGAAGCCTCCGTACTTCTGGTAGGCATGTTGGGCCGTTTTTCGTCCTCCTCAGGCTTCAGGAAAGCCTCCAGAGCCTTATGGAGGACGAAAAACAGGTCCAATTGGAAGTTCATTTCTGAACTTCCGGTAGGCCCGTTATGTCCGTTTTTTACCACCCACAGGCTCCGGAGGCTTTCCGGAAGCCTGGGGACGCTGAAAATTGCCTCCCCTTACCCTCTGGAATGCCGAAAATCAGCTGGCCACTGCACATGTGTGCAGGAGCTGACAGGACAATACCTCGGGTGCCTTCAGATATGGCTCCTCGTGCCGCCTGTGACACATGTGCCATAGGTTCACCATCATGGGCTTAGATTGAAGTCCAGATTATTTGAGAATTTCCTCATTGAAACTTGTTCACTGAATTTTTCTAAAGTTTTACAAGTTACGCAATCACATTAGGAATTTTGCCTTCATAATGGTGATAGTTACTGTGGGTGTTCTCTTTCTATATTTGTTGGCTTAGTGCCCATCTTAAAGTATTCAGATGCAAGGAGTATAGTGTCTTGCTTTCTCAGCCTTTTTCTGTTATCAAAAATATGCTGCTACTATCGGTTTTGTTTTTGTTTGTGTGTTAGAAACTTCCCCCCCCCAATGCAGTCAAACTCAGACTTGCATTTTAAACATTTCCTTTCAGACAGTTTAAATTGACCCAATGCAAAGAAGGAGCAATTTTAAATGTACACATCAAATTTTTGTATTATTTTGAAATTTATTTCATTTTGTTACAAATCACTGTTGCATGTTGATCAAATTAAATTTGAATATTATATTGAGTAGCTTTTCCATTTATTTGCAGTGCTCTGGACTTGGAGCTTCCTTTTGTTATATGCTATCATATTTAGTTGGAAGACCAGTTGTATATAGATATTTAACAGAGAAAGCAGTAAAATGGTCAAAGCAGGTAAGATCACAGTGGTTGGACATATGTCCTGAACCATATAAAAGCATATCTCATAATTTTTATTTTATTTTATTCTTACAACCAGTTGTAGTATTAAGAGTGTTAATGTGTGTCTCATGAGCTGAAATATTCATGTATTTTTTGCATACGAGCCCTACTAATTACCCAGTTCTCTAATACTGGTTTTGCCTCCCTGCTTCAACTTCTCTGGTCCCTTTGCTTTCATTTTTTGAAAGGCAGAATAATGATGGGAAAAGGGAAGAAGAACCCGTCACATGAACAGAGTTTCATTACTTCATCTCTGAACCTTGTCCTATTTTCTAGCCAACAAGCAAGCAGATGGAATGCCTTAAGAACTGTTATAGTATTTAGGTTTAAAGATTAACCACGTTCAAAGCAATTGGAAGAATATGTCTTTCAATGAATGACAGCTTTTAAATGGATCAAGATTTGTTGGAAAAACAAAAGATGTTTTATGGGCTAATTAGGAATTCTATGAAACGTGAAAGCTTGCACTCTGCTACTAAAGTATGTAGAGCATTATTATTTTTGGTTTTTTATTCTCTAGAATTTTAGATGACTAAGATCATTGATATCTCCCTTTTATGTGGCTAGAACTGATTTAATTACACAAAGGTAATACTCCTAAGCTTCAGTAATGGGATTTATTACTTGGTTAAGATGAAACTGCTGAATTTCAAAACAAGATTATTTTAATTTGGTATTCTTATGTCCCACAGGTTGAAAGACACAGAGAACATCTCATTAACTACATAATATTTTTGAGAATCACTCCTTTTCTTCCAAATTGGTTCATCAATATAACTTCTCCTGTAATAAATGTGCCATTAAAAGTATTTTTTATTGGTACTTTTCTTGGTAAGAATTCTGTTTAATATTTTAAAATATACATCTTTCCTTATATGCATGATTTATTAGTGCATAGTGCCATCTGTTGGGCCAATTATAGATATTTTGGATAATTTTCATATTTGATTTAAAAAAAATAAGAATTGTTTATAGATACAAGCACATATTTTAAAAAATGATCTGCAGCATCAGTGTTAAAATTATGTATCTTCCACAAAAATCTATTTTGAATCCTCCGAAATATGGTGCGTAGATAACATAACAGAAACTTGTTTGTTTGTTTTGTGCCCAGAATGTGGAAAGTGTAGCTCACTTAACTTAATTCACTTAACTAATTTGGCTAACTAATACAATTTTTTCATCCAGGGTTTCTGCTTATTTCTTACATCCATTCATTATTTTGTTAAGTAATATGTATGCCAGCTCTAAAAGTTTTTGGGTGTCAGGTGGCATGCAAATTGGAAAACAAAGTACTGTATCTTCTTTAACTTCTAGATGTAAGGCAATTGTTTTTGGATCCAGTATACTTTTAATATGTCTTGTTATAAGAAGGATATACACAGGAATTTAACATAGCTGTCCACATTTTCTGTTATGACTGCTTTGGATTAGATAAAATAACAATCACTTGCTAATATTCAAAGTGTGATTCTGTTTTGAAGCTATTTATAATTTCTAACCAAAATACATTTACTTTTTGTTTCCAGGTGTTGCACCACCATCTTTTGTAGCAATTAAAGCTGGAACCACACTTTATCAGCTTACTACAGCAGGCGAAGCTGTTTCCTGGAACTCAGTCTTTATTCTTATGGTTCTGGCAATTTTGTCCATTCTACCAGCAGTTTTCCAGAATAAACTTAAACAAAAATTTCAATGAGGATCAACCTGGATCTTTGTTTTCCATTTCATCTCAGGATCCGCACTACTTCTGTGATTCCTTTTCTAATGGATGTTAAGTAACTCAGAAAGAGGAAGCCGAAGAGACACAGAAGTTTTTAGATTTTTTGTTCAGTTATATTTATGGGGGGGGATGCAAATAAATCCACAGCTGAAGAAAATTTTAAGTGAACCATACCTTTTGAAGAATTCCGAGGCATTGTCAATTTTAATCTATAATATTGAATCTGAATTTATGCTTTGATGCCTTTTTGATTATTTAATGTGAATAATTTGTTTCTCCCATCTTTTCATCATCACTGAATAATCCTAAGAAATTACAAATTGCACAATGAATTCTATAATCCCAATGGAGTAAAAAAAGACTGCATCACTTCTTTATATATAAAGTCTTTGTTGAACACATGATTAGGTGGCTTGACCAGTGTTTTTCAGAAATTTCTTGGTCTTTGTTTTTTGCTCATTTTTTGTAAAAGATTGAGTGATTTAACTCTAGGATATTATTTTTTGTTTTCTTGAAATGGAGCTAATTTATCATGGCACATAAAAATACTACTTTTAATATTCTTACCTTGTTTGTGAGCATTTCAGTTATTTGGCTAAAATTTTATGAAACTTATTATCTATCAAAAAGCAGTCATCAAAATACATTATATAGCGGTAGTTTGAAGGAGGATATGTAGGACTGGCCTTTTATTTTACAATCATTTTCTTTTGGGTGGCATGATTTATTAATGTTTCCAGGTGCTACACCATTTTTAAAAGTTATAAATACAATCTGGCTAAGTAAAAATTCAGTGAATTGCTTGAATCCAAAATGCCAAAGATACAAGTTCCCCTTAAAGTCCAGATTCCTTCAGTCACATTTTACACAGCAGTTGAAATGAATGAGAAGTGCCTAAGTAAGAACAAATTCCGTCTGCAATGGAAGAAGTGTTATTTGTTTACTGGGCAAAGATTAACCTGCATAAATTGTATATTTTGTAAATAGGCCTTGCTAATATAATGTATCTTTTTTTCTAATGGAAGAATAGCATATTAAAAATGGAATGAAGATTGGATTTTGAATTTTAAGTACTCTTTAGGGGTGTTAGTTTCAAAAGTAATGATACTTTTTACTGAATGGCTATTACTGTCATGGAATATTTTTCCTCCATTTATGAGATGTAATATACTGTTCTACTTCATAATACCTCTCAATCAATCCTCTATATCAGGGGTGTCAAACTGGTGGTCTGTGGGCTAGATGCGCCATGTGCAGGCCACGCCCACCCCAACTCTGAAGAGGAAAAACACCATGATACATCATGTGGCAGCAACGTGATGCATCGAGTTTGACACCCGTGCTCTATATCTAATACTGATTGTTCCATGCACTTATTTTTATTACAAGTAGTCCATGCACTAATGGGGACTGGAAATTGAGTGATGTCATACATTGAAAAAGCCATGTGGCCATGACACTTAATGACAATAATTCCAGCAGTGTCAGTTGCCATTGTTAAGTGAGGACCATGTATGATCATGGCTTCCTACCGACTTCTCCTTTGATTTTGATTCTGGGAAGCTGACAGGGAAGGACATGATTCATGATCACGTAGCCATGGGGACATAGCGCTGGCAGGTCCAGTCATAACTATTATTCACTCAGTGCCATTGTATGTTTGAATGGTTGCTGAATGAGCAGCCATTAAATGAGGACAACAGTAGATATATAGTCAAATGGGGAAAAAAAATATAGATCATACACGCAAAATCAGAACATTGTCAACTTTTTTTGACCCTCTCTGAAATAAGACCAATATGCAAACCAAATGTGCAAGAAATTATATTTTATTATCCAGATTTCTACATCGCCTGCTTCTTAAGACTTAGGCAGTTTTCAGCAATGTGAAATTATCATAGCATCAACCAATAAAGCCATATAACTACCAAAACACAACATGGCATCTTATTATTAAAAAATAATCTTAATAGCGCTGTGTAGTAGCTATTCCATTCCTATAAGTATATTTCTTCTGTCTGAATGACATTCCATTAGTGCTTGTTTCCCATCTCACCTAAGATGTATATAGTGTCTTTCAGTTTTGAATCAAAGGCATTCCGTTACTTTGTTGAGGGTGCAGCTGTAATACTGTGTGCTTTAATTTCAGGTTAGTAGTGGTGATTTAATGGTAGTCCTTGACTTTTGATCACAATTGAGCCCAACATTTCCATTACTAAGCAAGACAGTTATTAAGTGAGTTTTGCTGCATTTTACGACCTTTCTTGCCATCTTGGTTAAGTGAAACATTGCAGTTAAGTTAGTATCATGGTTAAGTGAATCAGGCTACCCTATTGTCTTTGCTTATCAAAGGGTCATCAAGGTGATCACATGACCCCCGGACATTTCAACTGTCATAAATATATGCCAAGCATTCAAATTTTAATTGTGTAACCATGGACCTGCGACCAACAGTTGCAAGCCTGAAAAACGGTTATATGTCACTTTTTAAATGTAACTTCAGTTACTAACTACTAGTAAATGGTTGTAAATCAAGACCTACCTACACTCACTCCAACACAATAGCTTGGAGAATGTGGACAATTTAGGAATAAAATATCCTGAGGTCCTCAGGATAATTGACCAGCAATCTGATAGGCAAAATGCCAAATTACGGTAATACTCTTGAGTTATGGTAGCAAAGTTTTAGGTTTTGGTTTTTAAATTTAAGAATCCAGGAAGTGTGTTGGAAATAATTTTTACTGATTGGATGGAACATGGGATTTATTCAGACTTAATTCAAATTGTAGTGATAATCTTGTTCTTTAAAAAATGGACATAATAAGAAAGTGCTTTATGAGACTGAAGTTACTTGAGACTGCCTGAAGTAGCAATCATGCAATCTTTAATAACTTTTTCTTAATATGTATGTCAGCCAAATATAGGATTCTGCAGTCCCCACTCCCTGGCCATCTTGAAAACTGCCTTATTTTCAGTGAAGTCCGTGCAATCGAATAGTGTGGGAAGAGCATTCTGCCACTTTTTATATGTAATGAATCATTTTATTGCAGGATCATGTGTAAATTTATAAGAATATATATAATGTGCTAAATGGTTTCCCAAGGATAAAGTTTCCTTTATTCAATTCACTGCTGCAACTTTTTTTAGCAGTACATGCAGTATATACAGTATGTCAATTAGGAATAATTTTCTATTGCTTAGATCTTTTTAGGAAATTGATTCAGGTACATATGAAAATGTTTTAGTTAAATGTTTACAGTTCTATTTACTGGGAGGAAAGTGTAATGTTCTTGATGAATTTTGCCAATATAGAGGCAATAACATATTCTGTCTTTGTTGTTCAGGATATTGTATGACTTGAATTGGTTTGTTTAGGGTTTTAATAACTCTTTGCAGATCATAATACATAATACAGGGTTGTACATTTTAAATATTTTTTAAAAATAAATTAAAATAGTTCAGTCATTGACCCAGTAACTACAGCAAGCTTTCTTTTTTACAGCCTTTCTTAGCTATCTCTTTCTGGCAGAGAAGATTGATAATGAGGATTGAATTTTCATTGTTCATTTAGTCTTCCTATCAGGCATTACAAAAGATCAGCAAAAGTGCCTAGCTTGGAACCCAAAAGCTACAAGCATTAAAACAAAATTCTGCGATTTTACTGCTGTAAAGATTTTGAGCAGCTAACATTCTCTTGTTGAATGTAAAAAGATGACAGCAGCACATTTTTCTGCATATACTATTACAGAGCAGCACAAAAAGGAATATTCATTATATCCACTGAAATCATCTGAAGAGACTCTCATGCGTATTTTTGTTCTGCATGTGTTATTTTTATCTACCGTAATTTATTTTGTTGGTTTCACTGGTATTTTCATTTATCTATTTCTTGATATAAAATTTGGGCTGTGTATGTTGAGAGGCAGCAATATATCAATTCTTTGATATCATTCTAAAATAAAAAACATCCCAATCTTGTAAGTTCTTTGTATTCCTGCAAGTGAGAATGGCCATTTTAATTGTTTTTATATGTTTGTTTATTTTGGAAAGTCTTCACATGCATGAAATTTTGCACTTGGGGCCGTCCTCTCAAAACAAAACAAAAAGACTCAAGGTAACTATGTCTTTCTATTCAAACTGAAAAGGCAGGAAGTTGTGGAATTTGTTTTGGAATTTCATGTAGAAGGCAGGAATTTCTTCTTATCAAATACCTAGTGTTTGAGTACAGACTATTTTGATCCAAAAGTTTGGGAAGTGCTTTATTTTTAAATGAAAGAAATTGAAACCATTTTGATTTTTGAAACAACAATAAAAAAGAGTACAGAAAGTTATATTTTTCTTAAAAGAGAACAGCTAATTAAAATATAATTATTAATTAAACTGATTTTTTAAAAAAAACTCACAAAAAATAATACAAATAGTCTTTGCTTAACCACAGGAATTGGGGCTAGAATTTCCATTGCTAAGCAGTGAGGCCATTAAACACAATATCATATGATCACCCCTTAGCAACAGCTACCCAGTCAGTCTTCATTGCTGGCATAAAGCAAGGGTCCTGGGTTGTTAGGTAAGGATCTGATGAGAGCATGACATGATTTCAGGTAGGAAGTTGCAAGTCCTGGTCATAACAAGTCTTCCCCAAGGCATCTTGTATGCAGGCCAATTGATCAAGTGTTGTGTTACAGTGTGAGCGCAGCCAAACCGGGGGTGGTGGTGGTGGTGATACATTGGGAGTGTGTCTGGATGTATGGGTGAGTGCTGCAGCTGGTGCAAGGGTGAGTGGATGGTAGTGCGTGCTGTGCCATGAGCATAAACAGGCCACAGGGCAGGCGGGCTAAGTGGGCAACGCTACAACCCAACATGAGGCAGGGTGGACAGCTGCCTACCCATCAGAGCTTGCCACCAAGGGCTCTTGGGGAAAGAGCAGGGAAATACTGCTTGTGGAAGGATGGCAGGGGGAGTCACAAATCGCTGGGTGCTGCAACTGTCCTAAGTACAAGTCAATTGCAAAGCGCTTCAATTGCAATCACATGGCAGTGGGGACACTCAACAATCATGGGAATTTTGATGAGATGAATGTTGGTTGAATGGTTTATGTTTTTGGTTTTAAGAGTAGGTTTTAATTACAGTGGTACCTCTACCTACGAATGCCTCCACTTATGAACTTTTCTAGATAAGAACCAGGTGTTCAAGATTTTTTTGCCTCTTAAGAACAATTTTCTACTTACAATTTAATTTAATTTATTAGATTAGCATGCTCCCCTCTGAGCCTCTGAATCTGTAATCAGAAAATGCAGGGAGAAGCCTCTGTGGGGCCTCTCTAGGAATCTTCTGGGAGGAAACCGGGTCAGAAAATGCAGGAAGAAGCCTCCATGGGGCCTTTCTAGGAATCTCCTGGGAGGAAACAGGTCCTCCACCCTCCCTGTGGTTTGCTTTTACATTGATTCCTATGGGGAAAATTGCTTCTTTCAAACTTTTCAACTTAACCTGGTCACAGAACGAATTAAGTTCGTAAGTAGAGGTACCACTGTATTTGGTTCTTACATTAGCTTTTAGCGTAGGATTTTATATTGTTGATTTTGTGTTTATGTTGTAAGCCGCCCTGAATCCTCTGGAGAAGGGCAGCATAGAAATCCAAATAACAAACAAACCGGTTCAGTCAGAGTTGCAGGAGACTCGTCCCACGTGTGGCAGAGCTGGAAGATGGGGATGGGACATGCTTCCCACGACAGCCAACCTGACCCTGGGTGAACAGCGGTTCTCCTCTCGGCTCCCCGTGTATAAGACGGTTTTCAATTTTTAGATAAAAATTTTAAAGAAAAAGGTATTGTTTTATACAAGGAAAAATATAGTTGGACAATTGGATATACAGGGCCGATCAGCTACTCTAACCTAACACCTGGAGAAAAATCCAAGTTTTCAAACTCTTGAACTTGTCCTGAGGAAGAGTCAATCATACTTGGGGGGGAGAGAGGCAGAGTAGGATGTTGTTCCAAAAGAGAATGCTTTAATCCATTTCCCAGGTCCCATCAGGTGACAATTGTTAAAATAGATGTAAAGGTAATAATTCAAATGATTTAAGGATAAACTAAAAGCTCAATTATCTCCTTTTGAAAGAGGACTGTGGAACAATTTTGTTTTAAACGTCTAAGAGAAAATAATAATTAGCACCCTAAATTGCAGCAAGGGGCCTACTGGTGTTTTGTAATATAAAGCAAGCCTTTTAATTTTTATATATTATTAAAATTCTTGCATTTTTGGTAAGACCGTTCACAATAAAATTAGATTGTTTGGTTATGAGTACAATTTAGCATTTAGTATATAATTTAGTATATGTTTCTCTCAATGGCTGATATTTCATTCTAAATCATGAGAGCTGAAAGAATAAAATTAAATAATAAATAAATAAAATAAATAAATAAATAAAAGGCAGACAAATATTCTGCAAATTTCAGGTTATTCAGAAAACATGGCAAAGAATGGAGTAAAAGCACAAATATATTTGTCTTTTAAATGTTTAAGAGAAGGAAAACAGTTAAACTTTAAAATACAGGAAACAACACTCAAAAGCAATACTGGTAACAAATCTGTAAAAAAAAAAATATATCCCTGCCTTTCCTAAGGGTCTGAAGACTCATTTATACCGCCAGGCCTGGAGTCATTAGATGCTACCCCCCTGGCCGACGAATGTATTCTGACCTTGTTGACTGAATGGGTATGAGAATATTTTAATTGGTTCTTAGGTTATTTTAGATTATCAATTTTAATTAATTGGATTTAGGATGTATATTGTTTCCTATATGTTATAAGCTGCCCCGAGTGTTCAGAGCGGGGTGGCATATAAATCTGATAGATAGATAGATAGATAGATAGATAGATAGATAGATAGATAGATAGCCATTTTTAGGATTATTTATTTTATTTAATTGGATTTGTATGCCATTAAAAGATAGCAGTTGAGGGCATAGTGAGAGACAACTCTTGAATCATAAATGTATGCATGTGATCACTTTTAGGGATAGTGCTTGGTGATATTATTATTATTATTATTATTATTATTATTATTATTATTATTATCATCTATTTATTTATTAAATTTATATGCCGCCGCTCTCCGAAGACTAATTCAGGCATCAGTTGAAGCCTGTGCATAGAAAGCTGGCCAGTAGAATTTTTTTGGCTTTCGTGCTCTTCGCTATTCCTCTCCTTGCAAAGAATTTCATACTTTCCCAGCTCTTTAGGCAATGGTCTGACAATTGTTATTATTGTCAAATCATTATTGTGAACTGTCTTACCAACAATCTGACAATGATTTAAAGTGGGAACTAGGACAAGGTGGTAAAAAGGAGATGGGTCCACACAGGGTCATTTTAAAGTAGAACAGTGCCCTCAAGACGCAGCTGTCATCCTCTAGACTAGACGAAGAACTGGTGTGTGTGCATATCTCAAAGGAGAAGTGGCCATAAATAGAGTTAATCAAACTCTGGGTGGAACTCATCCTGTACTTGGAAGAAAAGTTAAAAAGGAAAAGGGGGGGGGGATGGAGCGATGCAATTACGGTATAAAGAGGAGGGGGGGTTGTCCTTCCAATAAAGGGGAAAAAACGGGGGGGGGGGCCGAAAAGGCGAGGAAATGTAAGGCTCCAATTAAGAAATAGCAAGAGCTCCTGAGGGAAAAGCTGCCCTTCTGGGTACCGAAGAACCGCCGACTGAGGAGCGGCCTTGATCTCCTCGCGCATCGCTCCACCCCTCAGACATCCACCCGCAAAGGATCACGTCATCCTTTTTTGCTCACTGCACATGTGCAGCATTGCGGTTCTTGCTTCCATTCCTAAACCCCCTCCTCGAAACATCTGGGTAGGGAGGGAGGGAAGGAGAGCGGGAGGGGGGGCGGCGGCGAGGGAGCGTCCTGTTATGCGCGTTTGTCCGTCGGGCCTGCTTCCGAGCCCGGCGCGCGGCCCTGGCCGCTCCGTCATGGAGGCAGCGGCAGTGGCGCCGGCGGCAGAAGCAGCGAGGGCTATTGAAAGCAGGCGCAGCCGACGGAGCGAGCGCCACGACGGCGTCGGCGTCCCCTAATCCCTTCTTTCCCCGCCGGACGACTTGAGCCGTCCTGCCTCGCCGGGGGCCTTTCTCCAGCATGAGCGGAGGAGGGGGTGGAAGCGACGGCGTCGGCGGCAGCTCCTCTCCGTCTGCTCCCGGCCGGTTCGCCGACTACTTCGTGATCTGCGGGTTGGACACCGAGACGGGCCTGGAACCGGACGAGCTCTCCGGTGAGTTCACTTAGTCCCCGCAGTCGTTTGGAAGCTCAGCAGCTTGGACGGACCCGGCCGGGGATTTGCTTGCCGCCGGATGCATGGCGTCGCTTGGATGCCCTGGAGGAAGGGAGGAGCGGGGACAACTGTAAAGATGGTGCTTTTGCCTCTCTTAGGGCCCGGGCAGATATCGCGCACATCGCTTTCCCTCTCTTGGTCTCTCTTACGCGGACATACAGATACAGACACCCACGTAGTGGGAGTGGGGAAGAGAGAAAGAGAGCAAGAGAGAAGAAACACACACACACATACACAGAGAGAAAAACACAACATGCACGTACAGAGAGAGAGAGAGAAAAAGTAGCACATACGCAGAGAGAAAAACACACATAAACATATATATACAGTATATAGAAACTCACACACATACAGAGAGAGAAACATAGACAGAGAGAAAGAAGAGAGACACACACAGAGAGAAACATACATACCATACACAGAGAAAAAACACACAACAGGCACATACAAAAAGAGAGAAACACACACACACAGAAACACTCAAATACAGAGAGAAACACATACACACACACACACACACACACACAGAGAAACACTCAAATACAGAGAGAAACAGAAACACACACACACACACAGAGAAACATACAGGTACACAGAGTGAGAAACATTCACAGAGAGAAAGAGAGAAGAGACACACACACACACAGAAACATATACACACATACACAGAGTGAGAAACATACACAGAGAGGGAGAGAAGAGAAACACACACACACATACACACACAGAGAAAGTGAAACACACACACTGAGGGAGAAACATACACAAAGGGAGAGAGAAGAGAAACATATATACACACACATACACACAGAACCAGAAACATACAGAGAGAAAAAGGGAGAGAGAGAGGAAAAAACATACAGACATACAAAGAGCAAGAGGAATACACAGAGGAGGGGGGGGGAAGAAAACACACACACACACACACACACACACACACACACGCAAAGTGAGAGAAACATATACAAACACACACATACAGGGGGGGGGGAGAGAGAGAAGCACACAAACACACACATTTGCTTTTGACAGCCACAGGAACACCAAAGGCTGCCCAGTTTAACATAAGGGATCTGGAAGGGGAAGTTCTTTTTAAGCAGGACCCATCCTCCCTTCCAGTTGTCTAAGAGGACAGTGACAGATGGGGGAGAGAATATGGGGTCTTTTTTCCCTGCTTGGTGTGTCCAGGATGATGCTGAAAACAGCTGCTGCTTTGTTTTGGCCACAACAGGAGCTTATTTTTTTCTTAGTCCTCTTCTTCTCCTTGAGCTCTCAGAACTCCCTAATTGCTCCAGTTGGTACTTTGAAGAGGCAGAGACTGCTGTTTAAGATTGTGGCAGTCACCACATAAGATACAGGAAACACTTTTCTTAGTTTTTTCTGTTTTCGAATCCTGTTCTGTTTTCAGATTAACAGTCTTTGATTTGTGTATTTTTTTTTGCTAACACCCGTTCCTGTGCAGGGTGGTGCTATACTTAAACATATTGACTTGGCACAATTCTTTAAAATAAATGATTAAGTTGCATGCAGAACTGAAAGAAAAAGTAGAAGAAGTTACAAAAATATGGCAAACCTATTATGGTTTTGGAAGCACTTGCCAATATTTTATTCTTTTCTATCTTCTGCCCATATTCATGAATGGCTGGATAAATTAATCGCTCCGTTGAGAAAATAACACTATGTAGTTAGGAAATGGATTCAGTATATAACCATAATATTTTCTAAGATAGTATATGAATTACTGCAAATATATTTTAATTTAATCTCATTGTTTTGTGTGAAGTACTTTCAGGATTTAATTACTTTGTATAATCATATTACGTACATTGTTTAAAATGAAATATATAATGCTGGACTGGATGGGTTTTGGCCTGATTCAGCAAGGCTTTTCTTACGTTCTTACTGTTTATAAAACTGAAGTGGAGCTGACAACTCTGAACGTAATCACACATTACAGGTTATAACAGTCTTACGTTTATCAGCAGCATACAGTACTGTATAGATTTTGGAAGCATTTCATTATTGATGCTACCTGAACTTGAATATCTTTGCTAACTAATTTACTTCAGATCACCCAGAACTTGTCAAATGAATATCAATCTGCCTTCATTCTTTGTTTATACTTATGAAGAACTTAAATTACTGTAATTTCTGGAATATTATATGGAATAACACTGTTGGATCCTTTATATTAATTTCTTATTCTAAAGTATTCTTATCTAACATAGGATATTTTTTTCCATTTACTGTTAGCAATATTTTAAATTTTGCTTCTCTTATGATGTGTCCAGTATTTTTTATCTGTCAGGTTCATGCAGTGAGATAATTATTTCCAAATTATTTTGATAAAATTCATCTTTGTAAACATGAAAGTGTTCTGTTCTTCCTGCGCTTTCAAAGATTATATAATATAATCCTTTAATTATGTAATATATCCTTTAAAATGTTTAAAATGTCTAAGAGAACAAAAATGACAAACTGCATGCCAAGTTGAATATCTTAGTATTTTAAAAATGGGGATCCAAATTTCTTGCTTTAATACACACTTGAAATTTTTGATTTTGAGTATACCGAATTAATTGAATGTATGCAGTAAGGTCCTGCTGGATCTCAAACCATATGCATTATATCAGAGGTCTTCAAACTTGGCAATTTTAAGACTTGTGGACTTCCGCTCCCAGAATTCTACACCAGCTGTTGAAGTCCATAAGCCCACAACTTTCTGTAACCTATCATAGATGAAATATTATCTTAGACACCCTTATCCTCAAATTTAAATATAATTACTAGAGCAAGATATAAATGTTTCATTGCAAATTAATGTTAAATGTAGAAATCTTTATTTTATTACCCAAGAGTTCTTGTGGTAAACAATATCAAAGAAAGTGAGTACTGTATTTCTACAACTTCTGCTTTTAATTTCCTTCTGAATTTAATGTTTAGAAATCTTCTGTTGACTCAACCATGAGTGAATATTCTCAGTGCATTGTAGGGCATAGTAAGAATGTCTTATACTTATACAGTGAGGTAGAATGATGGACTGTTTGTACATAAAGTAGTCCTTGGGTTACAATGGCAATTGGAACACTAATTTACATAGTTAAGCAATGCGGCCCCAAAGTGTGGCATCATACTTTACCACCATAACTCCAGGACTATCTAGTTCGGTAAGCAGGAAGAGGCAGGAGTCCTAAGCAAAGAGTGCATGGGTGTGTTTAGGAGCAACTGGGGAGCGGGGCTGTCGCATGCAGATGCTATAGAGTGGGAGGGGATTTGAATACTGTACTTTTATTTGGCCAAATATGATTAGATACACAAGGAATTTCTCTATGGTGTAGAACAGCTGATCGATATAATAAGCTCCCGAATCTCCTATCCACTCACTGCGGTCGGCTGCTGAGCGAGGAGAAGGTGGAAAGGCAAGGGGGCGGGGAGGAAAGCGGGCCTGCAATTGGCCCCTTCCTTTGCCGCCTTTAAGGAGAGAAACTGTTGCTGCCCTATGGCAGAGCAGCAACAGTTCCTCTGCCTAAAGGCGAGAAAGAAATTGGCCAATTGCAGGCCCGCTTTCCTCCCCGCCCCCTTGCCTCTCCACCTCCTCCTCCCCACCTCCTCCTCCGTGATGAGTGGACGCGAAATTCAGGAAAAGGCGATTGGCGATTGAAAAACTGTCCATTGAAAGTCACAGCTAAGTGCGCCATGGCTAAGTGTATGTGTGTGTGGGGGAGGCGGCTGCTTGAAAACCCCTGACCCCCATCGCCTTCCCCCCGTGGCACAAGGCGAGCACACCTCGCTGCTGACACAGGCGGCGGGGACCGCCCTGTCCCCCTCTCCCCCCTGCGCAAAGCTACGCAGTCCCGGATCGCTCGCTTCTCCAGCCAGCAAAGCCGACTGCCCGGCTTTGCTGGCTGATCCAGGAAAGCGTTGCATTTGAAAAGTGCACGTTTAAAAAGTGCGCCACTTTCCCGGGCAGCTGGCTTTGCTGGCCGGAGAAGTGAGCAATCTGGGACTGAAAGAAAGGAGGAGACAGAGAGAGGGAGAGACAAAGAGGGAGAGATACAAAGAGAGTGAGTGAGAGAAAGAAAAGAGAGAGAGAAAGAAAGAGAGGGGGGAAGAGGGAGAGAAAGAGGGAGTGTTAGAGAGGGAGAGAGAAAGGAAGAGGAGAGATAGAAAGGGAGAGAGAAAGAAAGGAGGAGACAGAGAGAGGGAGAGAGAAAGGGAGAGATACAAAGAGAGTGAATGAGAGAAAGAGAGAAGAGAGAGAAAGCAAGCAAGAGAGAGAGAGAAAGAAAGAAAGAGAGAAGGACAGAGAAAACGAGAGAGGGAAATAGAAAGAGAGAAGGACAGAGAGAAAGAGAGAGAGAGGGAGAGGGAGAATAAATATTAAATATTGTATTTGTTCCCATTTTGTTTTTTACTTTAAATAAGGTATGTGCAGTGTGCGTTTTTTTTATAGTCCGGCCCTCCAACAGTCTGAAGGACAGTGAACTGCCCCCCTGTGTAAAAAGTTTGGGGACCCCTGGTGTAGAAGCTCTAAGTGTACATGCAAAGCAATAGAATAATGATAATCATAATAATAATAGCAATAAAAGGGAGAGTAAATATAACAGAAGGATAAATAAGGATATTTATTTTATAAAGGATAAAGGGTCTGCAGGTAATGTGAGATGATGTCATATGCAGTAACTTCTGAGAGCAAGCTAGGTGGTGGGGGCCTCTATAAAGTGCAGATAGCAATAGCACTTTAGACTTACCGGTATATGCCACTTCATAGCATTTTATAGCCCTCTCTAAGTGTTTAAGAGTCAGCATATTGCTCCCAACCATGTGGGTCCCCATTTTACCAACCTCAGAAGGATGGAAGGCTGAGTCAACTTTGAGCTGGCCAGGATTGAACTCCTGGCTGTCAGCAGAGTTAGCCAATAGTGCATTCTAATTACTGCACCACCATGGTGAGTCTAAGCACAGCACCATGGCGGATAAGCCAGGGATGTGGGGGTACAATAAAGTATGAGATCCTCAAGATCTCATACTCCATAATGGAGTTCCCTGAGAGAAAAACCAGCAGGGTCAACTTACAGGAGAACCTGCAGTCTTCCCTGCTGGTTTCCCCATTGACCTTACTTGTGGGAAGCTGACAGGTAATGTTACAAATGATGATCACGTAACCAGACTTGCTGCAATGATGTAATCATGAGCTGGATAACTGGGCACCCAGATCACAATCATGTAATGTGGAAATACTCCAATAGCTAAAATTGTATAGCACTGTAAGTCTCCCCCACTCCTAAGTCCTCTTGAATTTTAAAAGTCATAACTCAATGATTGGTAGCACTCCGTTTCTTGATTAATGATTCTGAAATTAGCCACAGGTAGGTCTATATAATGTGCTACATCACAGTGTCTCGGGTGCTAAAAGGGTGCGTGCGTGCACACACATCCATAATGCAATGCCCTCTCCCACTGTCCTGAACTCTAGGGAACGGCGACAAATGGCCCAATGGCCCAACTGGAAGTTTGGAAATGAACTTCTGGTTGAACTGGTTTTCTTTTTAAAAAAATCTTTATTAAATATATATATATATATATATATATATATATATATATATATGTGTGCGTTTGTCTTGTAATAAGTTTGTCTTTATATATATAAAAAGACAAACTTATTACAAGATAAACACATTCAGAAAATTAAATACTGTATATACAAATCGATATCAAGAAATTTGAATACAAAGCATTTAACATAAGTGTCAACCATCCTGTTGACTATCATTTCCTATAGCCTATTTGTGGTATCCTGTAGTACATATACTGTATATATACTATATATTCCTTTTATGGTCTAACATTTAGTCATTTAACTAGATTTCATTCTTATTTATCTTTCTATTTAAGTTTATAATGTCTTTAATTAATTTTTATTTTCATTCCATTTTTCTTCAAGCAGCTGTATTTTGTTTTAACAACGATTTGTCTTAGTTTCAGGTTGTTGGCTATTAGACTTGTATGATTACATATCTTCATTTATAATTCTTCCGGACTGTGAGGAATATTTAGCCAATTATTATTATCATTTGTTTATTTATAGTTTATGTTATGCCATTGTTATAATTTTTGGTATTTTTTTCTTATTGACCTGTTTTTCAGTGCCCCCCCCCCCACTTTCCCCAAGGATTCAGGAGATTTTCCTGAAGCCTGGGTAGAGCAAAAACAGCCAAAAAGAAGCCAAAAAGTCAGCTGGGGCGCATTGAAGCTGACATAGGACAACACCTCGCATGCCCTCAGATATGACTCTGAATGCCACCTGTGGCACATGTGCCATAAGTCCACCATCGCTGCTATATCACAACTATGCAAAGTAAATTTTGTCTTAGTTTGAAGTAGAAGAGAAAAAAAATGAAAACAAGCACAGCATATTTCCTTGTGTTTATGCTTTTTGTAACGTATATTTATGTGTAGTAAATATTAAAACCATTTGTTCATTTATTCTTTGTTTTTAGATTTAACAGTTATATGGATGCCTCCTAAAATTTGTTCCAAAATCCGTGCTTTGTTCAATAGACCAGTGTTTTTCAACCAGTGTGCCGCGGCACACTAGTGTGCCGTGAGATATGGTCAGGTGTGCCGCGAAGCTCAGAGAGAGAAAGAAAGCAAGAGAGAGAGAAAGAAAGAGAAAGAAAGAAAGAAAGAAAGAGAGAGAGAGAAAGAAAGCAAGAGAGAGAGAGAAAGAAAGCAAGAGAGAGAGAAAGAGAACAAGAGAAAGAAAGCAAGAGAGAGAGAAAAAGAGAGAAAGAAAGCAAGAGAGAGAGAAAGAGAGGGAGGGAAGGAGAGAGAGAGAAAGACACAGAGGGAGGTAGGGAAGGAGAGAGAAAGAGAGCAAAAAAGAGAGGAAGGAAGAGAAAGAAAGAGGAAGGGAGAGAGAAATAGAGTGAAAGGGAGGAAGAGAGAAAATATTTTTGTCCAAACTTTTTTTAGCCCCCCACCCCACCCCGCTCAATGTGCCCCAGGGTTTCATAAATGTAAAAAATGTGCCGCGGCTCAAAAAAGGTTGAAAATCACTGCAATAGACACTCAAGCTTCTTGAAATACAGTGGTACCTCTACTTAAGAACTTAATTCGTTCCGTGACCAGGTTCTTAAGTAGAAACGTTCTTAAGTAGAAACAATTTTTCCCATAGGAATCAATGTAAAAGCAAATAATGCGTGCTAAACCCATTAGGAAAAAAATAAAAGCTTGGAATTTGAGTGGGAGGAGGAGGAGGAGGACAGTTGCTGCCGAAGGAAGAAGGTGAGCTGAGGAGAATAAAAAAAAATCCAGAAATTTAAGGCTTAAAAAAAAAAAAGAGGGACTCTGAGGCGTCGGGGAGGAGCACATGCTTCCAATACACCCAGTGAGAGGCTGCCTCCCATACACTGGCTGCTGCTGCTGTTACCTGCTGCCTCTTCCTTCCAATGCTGAAGGGCTCCCCTCTCCTCTCGTTCGCTCGCTTTGTAGCTGGCACCTTTCCTTCGCTGTGGTGACTCCTCGGCTACCCAGAGCGAAGGGAGCGTTTCTTTTTCTCTGGGCACTATCAGAGGTTTATTCCCTGTCCAAACGCCCAGAGAAATGAAAATGCTTCATTCGCTCTGGACTGCCAAAGCCTCCTTAAGTGCCACCAAAAGGCTCCTCTGGCAGCCCAGATGATTGGGATTAAAGGGGGAATAGCAGGAAACTGGCCAGGCCTTCGTGCTGCTCTCAAATTTCCTGGCAAAATTTTCCCGGCTCGGATTCTTAAGTAGAAAATGGTTCTTAAGTAGAGGTAAAAAAATCTTGAACACCGGGTTCTTATCTAGAAAAGTTCTTAAGTATAGGCGTTCTTAAGTAGAGGTACCACTGTATATCATACTGCAATGAGAGGACATTGTGTAGCTTTTCCTCCATTGATTGTATAAGAAAAAAGTATACTGAAGGATAAGCCCACTTGCAGATTTTTTGGAATGTATTTTGACATCTAAAATTCTTGTCTTACAAGAACTGGCAGTCTTTGATTTACAACACACTTTTTCACACTTACGACCATTTCAGCATCCCCATGGTCATCTGCAGGTCTCCGAGCCTACGGAGAGGGATGGCATACAAATCTAATTAAACAAACAAACAAACAAATAAATCTGAGCAAAATTGATCTGCTTGACAACTGGTTCATATTGTTGTGTCCTGGGTCATTGATCACCTTTTTCAACCTTCTGACAAGCAAAGTCAGTGGGGAAACCAGATTCACTTAACAACCTGGATACTAATTTAACAAGTCCATTGATTAAACTATGGTAAAAAAAAGTTGCAAAAGGAGGCAAAACTCATTTAAGAAATTTCTTAGCAACATAAATTTTGAGCTCAATTGTGGTCATAAATTGAGGACTACCTGTATATATGGTAACGGTATCAAGAATTACATACTGGGAAGTAATTAGTTTCTATATAGAGAAGAAAAAGGACATTTTGTTTTGGAAGCTTCATCTGAATTAGAATGCTGCTGCTGAGCTTTTGGAAATTTTTTATTATGAGGATGGAATTTCTTTGTTATAGCAGTTTAAACCTTCTTTTTATTTTAGTTTAGTGAAGTGACCATGATAGAAACATAGAAGATTGATGGCAGAAAAAGACCTCATGGTCCATCTAGTCTGCCCTTATACTATTTCCTGCATTTTATCTTAGGATGGATATATGGTTATCCCAGGCATGTTTAAATTCGGTTACTGCTGATGTATTACAGCTTTTCATTTGTTCTCTTTCATTTACTGTATCTGATAGAGTTATCTCTGCAAGTCCAAATCTCTGGGCTTTGATTTTAGACAATAGATTGTAACTGCACAGAAGTACTGGTGCTACCATAATAGGGGTGAAATGCTCCCAGTTCGGGCGTGCCTACCGGTCATCGGAGAGCCTGTAGCGGTGGCCACCCCGACTGGATGCCACCATTTGGGTTCTTTTACCCTTTGCATATGTGCAGAACGCTTTGTGCATGCACAAAGGGTAAAAAGCCAAATGGCAACATCCGGGAGGGAGGGCGAAGCCTCTCACTACTGACTCTCTGATGACTGACAAGCATGTCCGAACTGGGAGTATTTCACCCCTCTACCACGCTGGCTGGGGAAATCTGGGAGTTGAAGTCCAAATATCTTCAAGTTGCCAAGGTTGGGAAACACTGCTCTATGATACCAGTTATAGGGCTGCCTTCTTCCCTTTGATTTGTTTCTATCACTATAAAAATATTTCTGAATAAATCACTTTAGTTTTCTTTTTTTCTTTTTTCTATATCTCTATTGCTTTTGTTTTCCTGTTATATATGTTCTTAATGCTATATGCTGAAAGCTGCATTTCATTTTTTAGTGAAAAACAGGATTTAGGATCAGAAACTTTCATTCATAATTTATAGTTTATTAATTTAAAGATAGTAATACAGATTGTTTCCAGCAAAAATGGATTTTCTAAATTTTAAAAGAACTTAACCATTGCATATCCCTATAAAACATGAAGTTTAGAAGTATTTCTAAGCATAAACGTTTGAACATGCATTTCTCACATTTATGATAAATTTCTTTAGTTGTAATTTGCATTTGGTGGAAGAGACAGTATTTTCCTGTAATGAGCTATGAATTTATTCCTCGCAAAATGAGTAATGGCAGGTATTTCCATGGGCAATTTAGCTGATAATTTAGCAGAACTGCTGATAAAATTCTGTTAAGTATCTTATCAGAACTTAATAAAAGATCACATGTAGTACATTTCTCTACTGAGTTAGTTTTTCCACTGTTTTTAAGGGTACCTTACTGGTAGGAATGTTTTGTGTAAGTGTTAAAAAATCTGTTTCTGTAATATTAAAGATTGTGGGGATTTTTTTTATAATGAAGTGCCTTTTATTTTGGTAGCATTGCAAGAAAATGAGATTAGAATCGTAATGACATTTAAAAATGCATTTGTTGTAGATCGTTTATTTTTCTCTCCCCCCCCCCCCCCGCAGAATGTTGTGTTGTATACCATGTTCTGAACACCAATAAGCTCTTTTGTTTTAGAAGTAACTGAGACAGACGTGACATGGTAGCTGATATATCAGGGAAGAATGGTGTAGCTGATGTAAGAACAGCTGTGCTCAGTTAAAACTGTTTTGGAGCGGCAGTACAGTATGAGAGTCTTGTTTATGGCTGACATGACACAATGATTGTGTGCATGGCTGTATTTATAATCCTAAGGAGAGATTGAGATTTTAAAGAATTACCTATGGTTCCTTTAATTCTCTTAAACTTTTACAAATCTGTTTATATTAATATGTATATTGTTGACTTAACTTTGCAATAAATTCTCCTTTTGGGGGGGATTCTTTTTCCAATCCCCTTCCCTCTTCCTACATATTCTAATTGCAGCTAGAAATGTTTTATTAGCCTCCTATGCTAGGGGAGGGTGCAAGCTCAGGATAGTTAAATTAATAAAAAATTGTAAGCACAAAAAGTTAACTTAGATTGAAAAATGGCATAGAATTAGAAAAAACAGATCCAGGAAACTACAGACCTATCACCCTGACCTCAGTACCAGGAAAGAATTTGGAAAAGATAATCAAGCAACTAATCAATGAACAGCTAGAAACAAACAGTAATAACCAAAGTCAACATTGGTTTGTCAAAAACAGATCATGCCAGATAAATCTTATTGCATTCTTTGACAAAGTGACAAAATTAGTGGACCAGGGGAATGCTGTCGATGTCGTTTACTTGGACTTCAGTAAGGCTTTTTACAAAGTAGACCATAATCTACTACTACATAAAGTAGAAAAATGTGGGATGGACACCAATACCACCAGATTGATTCAAAAATGGCTAACCAACCGCTCTCAACGTGTAGTGCTCAATGGAACTACAGTGGTACCTCTATCTACAAACGCCTCTACTTATGAACTTTTCTAGATAAGAACCGGCTGTTCAAGATTTTTTTGTCTCTTCTCAAGAACCATTTTCCACTTACAAACCTGAACCTCCAAAACTGTAACCAGAAAAGTAGGGAGAAGCCTACGTGGGGCCTCTCTAGGAATCTCCTGGGAGGAAACAGGGCTGGAAAACGCAGGGTGAAGCCTCCGTGGGGCCTCTCTAGGTATCTCCTGGGAGGAAACAGGGCCTCCACCCTCCCTGTGGTTTCCACAATTGTACACATTATTTGCTTTTACTTTGATTCCTATGGAAAAAATAGCTTCTTCTTACAAATTTTTCTACTTAAGAACCTAGTCATGGAATCAATTAAGTTTGTAAGTACGTCTACATGGAGGAATGTATGCAATACAGTACCCCAAGGCTCTGTTTTAGGCCCAATACTCTTCAACATCATCAATGACTTGGATGAGGGGATAGATGGGGAAACTTAGCAAATTTGCAGATGACACCAAACTGGCAGGAATAGCCAACACTCCAGAAGATAGGCACAAAATACAGAAGGATCTTGACAAATGTGAACAATGGGCACTATCCAGTGATGGGATACCAAAATTTTTATTATCACACTCTGGGCGTGGCTTATGCATTTTGTTTCAATATCTTTCAGTGCAAATTGGGTGCTGTGGGGGAACTCCAAATTTTGCTACCGGAACGGCGTTCCTGACCGTTCCTGTAGGAGCCCATCACTGGCGCTATCTAACAAAATGAAATTCAATGGTGAAAAAAGTAGGCAAGAAAAACAAAATACAAAGATACAGTATATGTGGTACATTGCTCAACAGTAGTAACGGTGAGAGGGATCTTGGAGTCCTGGTGGAAGACCATTTAAATATGAGCCAGCAGTGTGCAGCAGCTGCCAGAAAAGCCAACACAGTTCTAGGCTGCATTAACACAGGGATAGAATTAAGATCAAGTGAAGTATTAATACCACTTTATAAGGCCTTGGTACACTTGGAATACTGCATTCAGTTTTGGTTGCCACAATGCAAAAAGGATGTTGAAACTCTAGAAAGAGTGCAGAGAAGAGCAACAAAGATGATTAGGGGACTGGAGGCTAAAACATATGAAGAATGATTTCAGGAACTGGGCATGCCTAGCTTAATTAAAAGAAGGACAAGGGGACACATGAGAGCAGTGAGAGTTGCTGGAATTTTTGTATCACTGTAGCACTCCTTTCATCCTAAAAAAGCTAGACAAAGAAAGGGAGATTTGTTTTGGGAACAATCCCTTTCAGATTAGGCAGCTGACAAATACCTATGTTTTAAAACACTGTATATTCTGTCTCTCACTTGGTTCAAACATTGTACCTTGCAACAAACTACACAATAGCTTTCTCTTTCCTTTCATATATATGTCAATTAAAGCTTTAGTGCATTTGGGAAGCTGTTTTTGCTTTTTAAAACATTTAACTGAATTATAATTTTAGATGTGCTATAATTTCATGTTTTAAATACTGCATACTTTGAACTATGTCATTGGCTAATATAAATTAAAACATATGTCTATGAAGATTCTCAGTCATCCAGGTCATGATTGTCTCAAAAGTGCTTTTTCAAAAGGCAACCTGACTTATCTTTCTCCTTGAAATTTATATGTTATAAATATCAGATCGGTACATATAAATACATTTCATTCTTCTTTGGGGCATTATTTCATGCATACAGAGTTATCTCATTTAATGTCAAAGAGTTTCATTTTTCATAACCAGTTTTATGTTTGTGAAGTTGTATGTTCCTATACTGTGATGATTGAACACTTTTGTATAAATAGTACAAGATTTTTTCAAGCAGTTTGAGTAAGGATATAATCTGAAACTGGAATCAATTTTAATTAATTAAAGACTCTTAACAGCAACTGTTCCAAAATTAGCATTGCTTGCCCCTTAATCAGAATACATTGGACAATAATTGGTTCCCCCACAATCCCACTTTGCAGATGGTGATAAAAGCTTTAAGCTTGTTTAAAGCATGCTTCGTGTAGTTCTTCTCTATTGTTTTAACAGCTGTCACACTTGGCATACTCATTGCCTATTCAATTCGTGAAGGTGACAACATTTATTTTTGGATTTAAAAACCTCTCCTTTTACGATTTCAATCCTAGGAAATAAAGTGTGACAAATACTGCTTTAAAATATTGGCTTTATTAAATTCTTTGTAGTATGTTCCAGTGGTGTTTAAAACCAGTGTACTGTTTTTCTTTCCTATAATGTCAAATTTGCCAAGGCTGGAAAAATTAGAATATCATGCAAAAGTTCATTTATTTCAGTAATACAGCTTAAAAGGTGAAACATAATACATGGGACTCATTATATACAAGGCAAGATAGTTCAAGCCGTGATTTGTCAAAAGCACTGCCAAAAGCACCAAAAAGTGGTTCAATGAAGAGCTGGGGTAGTGCAGCAGGTAGAGTGCTGTACTGCAGGCCACTGAAGCTGACTGTAGATCTGTAGGTCAGCGGTTCAAATCTCATCACCGGCTCAAAGTTGACTCAGCCTTCCATTCTTCCAAGGTGGGTAAAATGAGGACCCAGATTGTGGGGGAAATATGCTGGCTCTGTTGAAAAGTGCTACAGTGATCCCTCTATTATCGCGAGGGTTCCGTTCCAAGACCCCTCTCGATAATCGATTTTTCGTGATGTAGGGTTGCGGAAGTAAAAACACCATCTGCGCATGCGCGCCCTTTTTTTTCTATGGCCGCGCATGCGTAGATGGTGGAGTTTGCGTTCCCCGCCGCCCACGCAAAGGGGAAACCCCGATTCGGCTCCTCGCTGCTGCTGCGCTACCGAGCAGATCAGCTGCTGGGCGGCCGAAGGAACCTTCCCTGGGTCTTCCCCCTCTTGCTGGCGGGCGGGCGAGCGGCGGGCATCAGCGAGGAGCCGGGGTTTCCCCTTTGCGTGGGCGGCCGGGAAGACCCAGGTTAGGGGCTCGGGGGGGTGCTGGGAAGCCCCCCAGGCCGGCTGCAACCTTTTAAAACAGCCGCGCCGCTTCCCAGCTGACTCCTGAAGCCAAACGCGGAAGTTCGCCTTTGGCGTTTGGCTTCAGGACTCAGCTGGGAAGCGGCGCGGCTGTTTTAAAGGGTCGCAGCCGGCCTGGGGGGCTTCCCAGCACCCCCCCAAACCCAGGTTGGGGGTTAGGGGGGGTGCTGGGAAGCCCCCCAGGCCGGCTGCGACCTTTTAAAACAGCTGCGCCGCTTCCCAGCTGAGTCCTGAAGCCAAATGCGGAAGTTTGCCTTTGGCGTTTGGCTTCAGGACTCAGCTGGGAAGCGGCGCGGCTGTTTTAAAAGGTCACAGCCGGCCTGGGGGGCTTCCCAGCACCCCCCTAACCCCCAACCCGGGTTCGGGGGGTGCTGGGAAGCCCCCCAGGCCGGCTGCGACCTTTTAAAACAGCCGCGCCGCTTCCCAGCTGACTCCTGAAGCCAAACGCGGAAGTTCGCCTTTGGCGTTTGGCTTCAGGACTCAGCTGGGAAGCGGCGCGGCTGTTTTAAAAGGTCGCAGCCGGCCTGGGGGGCTTCCCAGCACCCCCCCTAACCCCCAACCCGGGTTCGGGGGGGTGCTGGGAAGCCCCCCAGGCCGGCTGCGACCTTTTAAAACAGCCGCGCCGCTTCCCAGCTGACTCCTGAAGCCAAACGCGGAAGTTCGCCTTTGGCGTTTGGCTTCAGGACTCAGCTGGGAAGCGGCGCGGCTGTTTTAAAAGGTCGCAGCCGGCCTGGGGGGCTTCCCAGCACCCCCCCTAACCCCCAACCCGGGTTCGGGGGGGTGCTGGGAAGCCCCCCAGGCCGGCTGCGACCTTTTAAAACAGCCGCGCCGCTTCCTAGCTGACTCCCGAAGCCAAACGCGGAAGTGGTTTTTTTTTAATTAATATTTTTTTTAAAATCGCAATATAGCGTTTCGCGAAGATCGAGATCGCGAAACTCGAGGGATCACTGTATTGCTAACATGTTGTAAGCCGCCTGAGTCTAAGGAGAAGGGCGGCATAAAAATAGAAATAACTAACTAACTAACTAACTAACTAACTAACTAACTAACCATGGGATTACTGTGCTTGATTGGCCAGCAAACTCGCCTGACCTGAACCCGATTGAGAATCTGTGGGGCATTATCAAGAGAAAGATGAGAGACATAAGACCGAAAATGGCAGAAAAGCTGAAGGCCGCTATTGAAGCATCCTGGTCTTCCATAACACTTCAGCAGTGCCACAGGCTGATAGCTTCCATGCCACGCTGCATTGAAGCAGTAATTGTTGCAGAAGGGGCCCAAAACAAGTTCTGAGTACATATGCATACTTATACTTTTCAGAGGTCACTCATGCCCTCGAGGTTCAACTACTGTAATGCTCTCTACATGGGGCTACCTCTGAAGAGTGTTTGGAAACTTCAGATTGTGCAGAATGCAGCTGCGAGAGCAATCATGGGCTTCCCCAGGTATGCCCATGTCACACCAACACTCTGCAGTCTGCATTGGTTGCCGATCAATTTCGGTCACAATTCAAAGTGTTGTTTATGACCTATAAAGCCCTTCATGGCATCAGACCAGAATATCTCCGGGACTGCCTTCTGCCGCACGAATCCCAACAACCAGTTAGGTCCCACAGAGTTGGCCTTCTCCGGGTCCCGTCGACGAAACAATGTTGTCTGGCAGGACCCAGGGGAAGAGCCTTCTCTATGGCAGCCCCGACCCTCTGAAATCAACTCCCCCCACCTCTGTCGTCAGGCATGGGGAAATTGATTCCCCTGGGCCGTTTCCACTTTATGTATGGTCTGTATGAGATGTATGATTGTTTTTATATTAAGGGTTTTAATTTGTTTTAAGTATTGGATTTCTACTGTTTCTTGTTGTAAGCCGCTCCGAGTCCTTGGAGAGGGGCGGCATACAAATCTAATAAATAGATAGATAGATAGATAGATAGATAGATAGATAGATAGATAGATAGATAGATAGATAGATAGATAAATATTGTTCTCTGTACAATCCTTGTTTTATTGATTGCATGTAATATTCTAATTTTATGAGATGGTGGATTTAGAATTTTTATGAGCTGTACCCCATAATCACAATTATGACAAATCACTGCTTAAGCTATCTTGTCTTGTATGCAATGAGTCTTTTAAACTGAATTGTTACTGAAATAAATGAACTTTTGTACAATATTCTAATTTTTTGAGTTTCACCTGTAGCTTCTCTATATAATGGGAACTGTTTTACCAATAAAGCATTTTTAGAAAATATAACCTGGAAAAATGTGATATTATTTATGTCATTTGAATTTTGTGCAGTACTTGAATTTTAACATAGTAGAATTATTTGGATGTCAGATTCGTATTATCTTTTGAAACCCATATTCCCAGTAGGATATTCCTTTTGTCAGTATGAGGGATTCCTGGACCTGTTACTCCTCCTCTTTGCTATTAGTACTTATTTATATGCCTTTGAAAATGCTAACTACTTGCTTTTATAGTTACAAAAGAAATTATGATTAAGTTCAGGTTAATCCAGGAGAAGATACAAACAAACAACCAGTTGCAACAGTGTTGAAAATAAGAGATGGGTACACTCTTGAATTCTAGACAATTAATTAATTCTTAATTCTGTTAATTGTAATTGTATGAGTATTTATTTGGACAGTTAAGGATAGTCTACTTGTGGCCTTTAAATGTCAAAGTTTTTCAGAAGTTATTTGCTATTGCCTACTTCAAGGACTGAGTGATTAGCCCAAGGTCATGCAGTTACTTTGGGCCTAATGTTGAACTAGAACTCTCAGCCTCCTGGTTTCTAATTTGGTATCTTAATCACAACATCGAACTGGCTCTCTATAAAAACTGCAGGGATTGTTCAGGCTGTTGACAGGATTCAACACTTACTAGAAGGCACACACACACACACACACCTCTTTCCTTTCCCCATTATATATGAAATTTAATTGATTGCACAAAACCATACATTCCAAAGGAGTATATTCCTTTAATAATGTTAGTAACCAATTACTTATAGATGGGGGAACGAATGAGTTTTTATTTATGAGTTATCCTAGAACAAGGGTGTCTACCTTTGGCTTTTAAATGTCAATGATCTATAGGCTCCCAATATCCCCCTTGCTAGCCATAAGTGCAGGGAGATGAAACTGGGCAAAAAGAGAAACAGCTTGCCCACACCTGACTTAGAATACATTTTATAGTTCGTAATCTAAAGTTAATACTCCATATTTGAAGTGAGTGTTTCTGTTAAGAATGCAGCTGATTCTTTTGTAGAATATGTAGAAACTACAGTAGCTCACAGCATTCTGTGAATTCTATTATTTCTTTTACATATTACTTTGTCTAAACAAATTCAGCATACATGGAGAAAATACAGTGGAATTAGATTTAGTGAGTAGGGATTATTTGTCGAGAATTTTTAAGAAATAGATTTGTACACATATTAAATATTGACACTATTAAATTATAACACAGTGTTCTTTTTATTTGTTATATAGCATTATGCCAGTATATACAGGCCTCTAAAGCCCAAGATGGTGGTGGCCGTTTCATTTCAAGTTCAGCAGAAGGTAAAAACCAGGAGGAAAAACAATCAAATCTCTGGTTCATATTTCTTTTCTAATATTTCTGTCCCTTGACCATCTGTGCCTTCTAGATTTTCCTTCGCAGAATAGTTTTATAACGAATGATGGATTCCAGCGTTATAAAAACCAAATAAAATTAAAATGGACGCTATGTATCTTTATTTAAGTTTTGCATCTTTTATCTATGTGTGTTTTTCCTAACTAATTTTAAAGTGGGAATTGGTTTTAAAGTACAAATAAATATTTAAAATAAATGAACTATCTTGTGTTGCACTTACATAAGGAAAAGCACAACCAGATAATTATATGCAAACCACTATCAATACTATAATTTCATTCTGCTTCCTCTTTCTTGCTAATCACTACTTTGCATTTCCTGCTTCTATTAAAAGGACTAAATTCAAATATTTCTTTATTTCCTAATTATGTTCTTTCTAGCATCTACGTTAATAAAGTTTGAATGAAACACTGTGATTGATCACTTCTTTTTCAATTTTTCAGGTGAAAACTTTGAGCAAACTCCATTAAGACGCACATTCAAGTCCAAAGTTCTGGCTCGTTATCCAGAAAATGTAGAATGGAATCCTTTTGATCAGGATGCCGTGGGAATGGTTGGTAATTTATATTTTACATCCTATTTTTGATCTTGAATCAATATGGATGGTACAGATTAAATTTTTGTTGTACGTGCAGTCTAAGGGCATATTTGGTTGTATAATTCAACTCTTAGGGTTTTTTCACCTGCAAGTTATACTGAAGCACAAGAATCTAAATAGAACTGTAGCTGGTCCTTCAACCAGAAAGTTGTTTAAAATACTGTTGTATTAGAGAATCCAAAAAAGATTTGGTTTGGAGGCATTTTTAAAAATATTTGGAATTATTTTGGATTCAAGATGTTATTTACACTGTTTGATATTTTAAAGAATATGTAAGGCTGTAGATTTGATCAAAAGAGGTTGTTCATGGGAATATGAATGCATTATTTGTCTACAACTCATTAAATCAGCCACCTCTCGCTGATGAAACACAATCCTAATACAGTGCAGCATTTGTGCCCTTTTATGTTCCATAGCACCTCTTCTGAATTGAATCTAGAGCATTGCACAGCCCTGTTCCAAGTGAAATATAATGGTTTTGAACCTGAGCTCTCCTTTGTTTATTTGAATTATGTTGAGTGTGGTTTTTATAACTTTTTAAGTATCTTTACTCCTCTTGCAGTATATCTCACAGCATTTTGAAAGGTTTGGCTAATAAATTTGTGTGGAGGGGGTCAGGAGACTGCAAATGGAAATGGGGAGATACGAAAGCTTTGTTCCATGATTATGAACCATAGGAAGAAATACAAGATTCAAATCAATTTTAGTATGAGAGTGAAAAATGTATTCAAGAAAGTAATATATAATTTTTCTCCAACTTTCCTTTCTCTCTTGCCTAGCTATGTATGCCTAAAGGTTTGGCTTTCAAGACACAAGCTGATGCCAGAGAACCTCAGTTTCACTCATTCATCATTACACGTGAAGATGGATCACGAACATTTGGATTTTCTCTAACATTTTATGAGGAAGTTACCAGTAAACAAATCTGTAGCGCAATGCAGACATTGTATCTCATGCACAATGCGGAATATGATATTCTTCATGTTCCATCCACCAATGATAAAGATAACCTTAGCACCATAGAGGATTGCAATGGTACATCTGTATCAAAACTACAACGATTTAACTCGTACGACATTAGTAGAGACACACTCTATGTCTCTAAGTGTATTTGTCTGATCACTCCAATGTCTTTCATGAAGGCATGTAGGAAAGTGCTTGAACAACTCCATCAAGCTGTAACTTCACCTCAGCCACCACCATTACCATTGGAAAGCTTTATCTACAATATTCTATATGAAGTTCCTCTCCCTCCAGCAGGAAGATCTCTAAAGTTTTCAGGAGTTTATGGACCTATAATCTGCCAGAGGCCAAGCAACAATGAATTGCCATTATTTGATTTTCCAGTCAAAGATGTCTTTGAGTTACTTGGAGTGGAGAATATGCTTCAACTCTTCACTTGTGCTCTTTTGGAATTTCAGATATTGCTTTATTCACAACGTGAGTATAACTGTTTTAAATAGCAAATTATGGGCAAGTTCATAACAATACTACATTGTTGTTATTGTGTAGTCAGATGTTTAGACTGGATTTGACATTTTTATCTGCCTGTCAAGTCCTTCCCAAAACCCTAAAATAGACAGATGTTGTTTGATGATATTAAAGGCATCATCATAGAAGGTAACCTATTGTGTTATTGATTGATGGATATTATTGTTGATCAGACAGACCGACAGATGTTTAGACTGGATTTGGCAATTTTATTTTTATTTATTTATTTATTTATTTATTTATTAGATTTGTATGCCGCCCCTCTCCGAATTTTATTCACCTTTTAAATTCTTCCCAAGGACTTAGGATAGGCAGGTGTTATTTGGTGGTGTTAAATGTATTGTCATAGGATGTAAGCTATTTCAAGTAAAGCTGCCTTTTGCAATTGACTGATAATGATTTTGTCAGTGCCAATTGTATTCAAGTGGTGTTACAGATATTTTGGGATTGCACTCTAGATACCTATTACTATTGGTAGTATCTTTGCTTTGTTTTGCTACAGACATTCTTCTATTTAGCAGTTCTTTGCTTTCTATTCTGTTGTCTCCAAGCAATACAGTGTCCAATATCCAGACTTTTTAATCTTACTGATTGCATGTAATATTCTAATTTTCTGAGATGGTGGATTTGGGGTTCTCATGAGCTGTACACCATAATCATCACAATTATGACAAATCACAGCTTGAACTATCTTCCCTTGCATGTAATGAATCTCTCTCATATATTACATTTCACCTTTTAAGTTGCATTACTGAAATAAATGAACTTTTGTGTGATATTCTAATTTTTTGAGTTTCATCTGCAATGTGTTCATCTTGCTAGAATCTAGTGAAAAAGTATTTCACTAAAGATATATTGCACAATTGATAACTTCTGTGCAAATGTCTTCAGATAGTATTTGGCTGTTGTTATAATGTTCTACTGTACTGCTCTATCAATGTCTCAGCCAGTAGCAACACCTGGGAGATCTCCAGGGGATCACTAGGGCTAATGTTCAGCTGTGAAGATGAAAAAACATCTCAGAAGAAAGTTATGTCTAAAGATTTCCATATTATTCTCAATAAACATGTTCTTAAAAGTGATATGTTAAGAATGCTACATCAGAAGAGGTTGTTGCTAGCCTCCTACAGTACAAAACTGATTGTCTAGTTTGCAGTTTAGTTATGTTGTCTGAACCTAGAGAATAGGTTTAATTCAGTAGATCTTGATTCAGTTAACTAGGTTAACATATTGATTGTAATATATATGTGGGCTTATATACTTGCTGGTAAAACTTAAATAGTTTGTTTGAATGCACTATGTTTCAAACATATCTACATCTTATATGTATTCTATAGAATTATTGTGCTGAACTGTTAATTCAGCATATTATGGCAGGAATGATGAAGAAGAGAGGGGGTGAGGAAGGAAGGAAGGCTACTGATGAACGTGCTGGTCTTGGAGTGAGGAAATCCAGATTGTAGTTTCACTTAGGCATGGACTTGGAGGACTTTCCCTGTTTTAGCTTGGGAAATTGAAAAAAAACTCCTTACCAACCTGCACTGGATTTAGCATATTGGACGTCGGTCCATAATCTATAGCGAAGAGGCATTTATCCTGGAGTAAATTGATTCAGTCTGATTCCAGCAATAATTGTAAAAATTCTGGAATTCTGGCCTAGAGATAGAATAGGAAGAATTAATTGCCATTTTGGTTCTAAGTCCATTCAATGTTCTGGTTTTGACTTTTAAAGCCCGTGGTGGCATGATGATGTTCAGAAAGTCTCTCAAGATCTTATCATCAGACTTGGGGATTCCAGAGAACTGATAAAATCTTTTGATGGCTGCATCACAGTAGCTAATTCACTCTCTTCTGTGTCTTTTTTTTAATTGATTTTTTAGAAATGACGACTGCTTTATATTTTCAATAATGATTGTTTTATGAATTTATTTTTTTAATTGATTGTTCTACACTGGCAGTCCCCAACCTCCTTTCCACGGGTCCAAAGACAGGCTACAAAAATGGTGGAAGGTCTTAAGCATAAAACCTATCAGGAAAGACTTGTGAACTCAATCTGTATAGTCTGGAGGACAGAAGGAAAAGGGGGGATATGATCGAAACATTTAAATATGTTAAATGGTTAAATAAGGTTCAGGAGGGAAGTGTTTTTAATAGGAAAGTGAACACAAAAACAAGGAGGTTAGTTGGGGGACAGATTAGAAGTAACATGAGAAAATATTATTTTACTGAAAGAGTAGTAGATGCTTGGAACAAACGTGGTTGGTAAATCCACAGTAACTGAATTTAAACATGCCTGGGATAAACATATATCCATCCTAAGATAAAATACAGGAAATAGTATAAGGGCAGACTAGATGGACCATGAGGTCTTTTTCTGCCGTCAATCTTCTATGTTCCATGTGAGTGACAGGTGCACATATCAGCACATGCAAATCTATGGAATTTGGTGCAAGAGCACAAGCACCTGCTGCTCACACAAAATGGAGCTGTACACAAGAGTGGGAGCACCTGCCACTCTTGCAAGTAGAGCTATGCACATCTCCTCTCTTGCCCAGCGCTTGCCCAGCCTGGTTCCCGCAGCCCAGGGTTTGTTGTACACTACTGAGGGCATTGGACTAGAAGACCTCCAAGGTTCCTTCCAACTCTGTTGTTGTTGTTTTGTTGCTATTTTAACATTTCTTGTATCAACAATATTCTGTTCTTTTTTAGTGCTTAGCAGAGTTTTAGCTGCTCCAACCATGATTTCCAGCAATCAGATTCTTTCCCCCAGGTCATACAGAATCCAAGGCATTGAAATAGTTTCAGCAGTAGAATGATAATACTATAGATTTTAAACTTATTCTGCTGGGTAGCAGCAGAAAGTATAAGTGTTCTCTCCCTCAAGATCATACTTCTATATATGTTGAACTCAAATAATGTCATTAGGATTAGTGATACATGGATAATTTGTGATTGATGATATTTCTGAGTGGTGAGAAAAAATACATCCTATCCTATCCTACCCTGTGTGAACCTATAATGATTATGTGGATTAAAATAAAGGATGTTCTTAAGATTAGTGCAATGATATTATGAATAGGCTTTATGAATATTGTAATTGAAACACTTAATTATTTCATGCAGTATTAAAAAGCCCCAGGGGGTATGTTTTAATCCACTGAAATTACAATGCCTCATAGCGAATTCTGTTAATTTGACAAAACCTTTATCCCTTCACCCTGGTAGTATACTTGCAATACAATAGATGTTATGCGAAATAAAAGTTTATCTGTCTCCATTCAAAGCAAGTTAATATAAAATGACATCCTCCATTCAATGCAGTGTTTTAAAGACAAATACATATTTTCTTATTTATAATTTGTATTATATAATATATATGATATGATATGATATTATACTATACACTGGTCAAAAAAATAAAGGGAACACTTAAACAACACAATATAAATCCAAGTACAGTAGTACCTCGTGATACGAAACCCTCGTCATACAAACTTTCCGAGATACAAACCCGGGGTTCGGAAATTGTTTGCTTCAACATAAAACAGTGCATAGTGAAATGTGAATTGTGCCCATCACCCCGACATACACACATTCCCCACCACCAAATTGGGGGTATTTCTTTTTTAATCCACTTAACCCAAGAGCAATATCTCTGTCTACATATTATAGAGTGATTCTAGTTTATTTCTTGTAGCTTGGTCTCGGATTCTGCTCGTCATATATCGTCTTACCTTGTCCCACCGTCCCATCAGCTGTCCCAAATCAGTTTCATTATCCAAATTTATCCTTTTTTCCATAATTTCAAATTGAATATGATCCACCATGTACCTATACCAATTTTGCATTGTCCATTTTGTTGCATCCTTCCAACCCAAAACTATTACTGCCTGAGCACTTTCTATTGCTGCTTTTTTTATTTCTCTAAATTCTCCCATCGCATTGCTTTTTACTAGTACTGCCATTTCCTTAGTGATTGTCCATTGTATATTTAACATTCCATTGATATCCTCTTTCACTTTTTGCCAAAATTCCTGCACTATCGGGCATTCCCAAAACATATGCATAAACACTCCTTTATCTTGACAACCATGCCAACAATTCCCCCTAACATTCTGCTGAAAATGTGCAAATTGAACGGGAGTAAAATACCACTTATGTAATATTTTCCTTCTCATTTCCCTAATTCTTGTATTTTTAATTTTCCTTATATCTTCTACTATATTTTCCATTTCTTGTACCTCTACTAATATCTCATTTTGCCACCATTTAGTCAATCCATCAATCGTGTCCCCATCTGACTGCACTAGCAGTTTGTATATATTAGTTGCTTGCGCCTTTATCCCCTCACTTTTTTCTCTTATTATTTTCTATAACCCTGTCTCCTCCCGCCATAATACTTCTTTATTCTCCCTTTCATTTAGATATTTACATATTGCATTTATTTGTAGCCACCTTCCCTTACCTAACCACCCTTCTATGCGATTTCTACTTGGCCTGCCATCCTTCTCGTATAACTGTTTTATCTTAGTTATCCCTCTTCCCTTCAACTCTCCTATAACCCTATTTAAGTTAATTTCGTTTTCTCTATTTATTACATAAAGCGATGACAGTTTAGATTTATATAATCCTATTTTCCCTTGCCATTTTTTCCAAATTTCCATAGTCCCTTTCATTGGGCCTATTAATTTTCCTATATCTCTCCTATTCCACTTCCTAAAAATTAATTCTCTATTATTCATCCCGTTTATCTGTTTTTCCAATTTCGCCCATTTATTTTCACTTAATTGCAACTCCCATTAACCTTTCCATTTGAAAAGCTTCCCTATACAGCTCCAAACATGGAACACCCCATCCCCCCTCTTTTTCATTCGCAATTAACCACTTTTTTCTTATTCTTGGTCTCTTATCTTCTTCAATCCAATAATTTAATTTTTTGTCCCACTCTTTAACCTTACATACCGATAACCCCCCCGACAGCACCTGAAATAGGTACATCATCTTGGGAGCTATCATCATTTTTAAAGCTCTTATTTTAGAGAGTCTCCTTAGCTTTTTATCTTTCCAGCTCCTCATCTGTTTCAACATTTTCCTCCATGTTATTCTATAATTAATCTCTTCCATTTTCACTGGGTTTTTTAATAACCAAATTCCCAAATATTTTATTTTTTTAAGTCCTAATTTCAACCCTGATTCTTTCCTAATTTCTATCTGTTCTCTCGGATCTGTATTTAAACACATAATCTCTGATTTTTCCATATTAACCGACAGTCCCGATTCCTGCTTAAACTCTTGTAAAATATTTATTATACCTTTAATCATCTCCATCGGGGTCTGGGTCAATATAATTGCATCATCTGCAAATAAATTTATTTTCATTTCTAATTCCCCTATTCTATATCCTGCCCAAGTGTTATCTTGTCTTATCTTATTAGCTAAGATCTCTATTGCTATTACGAATAATTTTGGAGACAGAGGGCATCCCTGCTTGGTGCCGTTTAATATTTTAATACTCTGCGTTCTTTGTCCATTCACTCTTATATATGCTTCATTTCCTTTATAAATCTCTTTTATAGTTTCACAAAATTTTCCCCCCATATTTAATTTGTTACATAATTTATATAAGTAACTATGGTTAACTTTATCGAACGCTTTATAAACATCTAATTTCAAAATTCCCAATTTCCTTTTAGTAGCGGTAGCATGGTGCATCACATTCATTACATTTCTAATTGGTTCACTTATTTTCCTTCCCTTCACGAATCCATATTGATCCTCTTCAATTATTTTTGGTAAAATATTTTCTAATCTATTTGCCAGAACTTTTGCCAAACTTCCGAGTTCGGCATTCGGGAGGCCGCCGAGAAGCCCCGCCGCCTGGCTATCGCCTTTTGAAACAGCCAGGGGGCTTCTCCGGAAGTTCGGCAAAAGTTCAGGTTCGGCGTTCGGGTTTGGGAGAACGCTGAGAAGCCCCGCCGCCTGGCTGTCAGCTTTGCAAAAGAGCCGCAGAGCTGTCGGCCGGTCGGGAGGCTCAAATGGAAGTGGGGAATTTCAATAGGGAATTCCATGGGCGGAGCTTTGACATCACAAAGACGTCCTTCCTGGAGTCCACGTTTCGGCCTCCTGAACGCCGAACCCGGAAGTTTGGCGAAAGTTCGGGTTTGGCGTTCGGGTTCAGGAGGATGCCGAGAAGCCCTCCGGCTGTTTCAAAAGGCGACAGCTGGGCGGCAGGGCTTCTCGGCGGCCTCCCAAACCCGGAAGTTTGGCAAAAGTTCGGGTTTGGCGTTCAGATTCAGGAAGATGCCGAGAAGCCCCCCGGCTGTTTCAAAAGGCGACAGCTGGGCGGCGGGGCTTCTCGGCGGCCTCCCGAACCCGAACTTCCAGGTTCGGCATTCAGGAGAACACTGAGAAGCACCTGGCTGTTTCAAAAGGTGATAGCCGGGTGGCGGCGCCCAACGGAGCGCCGTTTTTGCGGGGGGGTGTTTCTTGAACGCATTAATTGATTTTACATTGTTTCCTATGGAAAACATTGTTTCATCTTACGAACTTTTCGCCTTACGAATCTCCTCCGGGAACCAATTAAGTTCGTAAAACAAGGTATTACTGTAAATCAAACTTCTGTGAAATCAAACTGTCCACTTAGGAAGCAACACTGTTTGGCCATCAATTTCATATGCTATTGTGCACATTCAACTTTATAGAGAACAAAGTATTCAATGAGAATATTTCATTCATTCATATCTGGGATGTGTTATTTGAGTATTTCCTTTATTTTTTTGAGCAGTATCGTATATTGTATTGTATTGTAGGGTAGGGTAGGATAGGATAGGATACTTTATTGGCCAAGCATGACTGGATACACACACAAGGAATTTGTCATTGGTGCATTTGCTCTCAGTGTAAATAAAAGAAAAGATACATTTGTCAAGAATCATTAGGTACAACACTTAATGATTGTCTTAGGGTACAAATAAGCAATCAAATCATATTAGGAACCAATCAATATAAATTGTAAGGATACAAGCAACAAAGTTATAGTCAGACAGTCATTTGTAGGAAGAGATGGGTGATAGGAAGGATGAGAAGATTAATAGTAGTGCAGACTTAAAGAGTTGAGAGAATTATTTGTTTAGCAGAGTATTGGCATTCGGGGAAAAACTGTTCTTTTGTCTAGTTGTCTTGGTGTGCAGTGCTCTATAGCAGTGATGGTCA
Organism: Erythrolamprus reginae; assembly: GCF_031021105.1. Taxonomy (NCBI): domain Eukaryota; kingdom Metazoa; phylum Chordata; class Lepidosauria; order Squamata; family Dipsadidae; genus Erythrolamprus; species Erythrolamprus reginae. The sequence goes on from NC_091950.1 coordinate 122,135,891, forward strand.
ACCTATGGCAAGTGTGCCACAAGTGGCATGTGGAGTCTTATCGGAGGGCACACAAGGTTTTGCCCTATGCCAGCTGATTTTCAGCCTTGGGGAAGGCCATTTTGACCCCCAGAGACTTCAGGGAAGCTTTTGGGAGCCCAGAGTGTAAAAACGGCCCATTGAGCAAACTGGAAGTCTGTTTTTCTGAACTTCCGTTTTGCCTGTTGGGCCATTTTTTCACTGCCCCAGGCTTCAGTGAGGCCTGTGTGCATGCATATGGATGGGGGCAGATTGTGCACATGCGTGGGGGGTAACGCGGGGATGTACATTTATGGGAAGAGAGAATGAATGTGGGAATGTGCGCACATGCTAGTGTGCACACACACACTCTTTTGGCACGCAAACCAAAATAGGTTCACCATCGTTGCGCTATAGTGTCGTTTTGAGGGTAGGAGTTGAAACAATTTATGTCCAGGATGCGAGCGGTCGATAAATATTTTCATGGCCCTCTTTTTGATTCGTGCAGTGTACAGATCAGGTTTGCAGTAATTATTTTTTCTGCAGTTTAGATTATCCTATGAGGTCTGTGTCTGTCTTGTTGGGCTGCAGAAGCAAACCATACAGTTATAGAGATGCAGATGACAGACTTAATAAATCCTCTTTAGAACTGTATAGCTTTCTGAGTTGGCGTAGAAAGAATATTCTTGTATAATTCAAGAATCCAAGTTGGCACCAACTTGGATTCTTGGATTATACATTCATACATAGTGCATAGACATATAAAATACATATTTTATTTCATATTTAGTCTGTATTCTTTAACAACTTTAATAATTAATTGTTTTTTTATACAAACAATTCAATATATCTTTTTTGCATTTTCATTCAATCTATTTGTTCCCTAATAGTCAGTGAATAAAGGCTCTAATTTTGGGCCGATGAAATCTTGAGGATCATTTTCAAGGGATTGTTTTCAATTGATCTGCTTTTTTAGACTACCAGAGACTGATGACTGTGGCAGAGACAATCACAGCACTGATGTTTCCATTCCAATGGCAGCATGTCTATGTTCCCATCCTTCCGGCCTCTCTCCTACATTTTCTAGATGCTCCTGTCCCATATTTAATGGGATTGCACTCTAATGGGCTCGATGACCGGTCTAAACTGGAGCTCCCTCAAGAGGTGAGAACATTTTTTTTCAAGATTAATTTCACTGCTTATTACCAAAAAAAAGAAAAAAAAAGAATGCTGAATTCATTTCAAATCTATTCTTCTGTGCACACAAGTTCTTAGAAGAAGAGTGACAATTTACTAAGGGAGAAAATGACCTTGTAACCAGAATCACTACTCATTTATTATTTCTTCAACCTCTTCAAAGCCTCATTATTTGCTTAATAGGACAACACTCCTATGATTAGCCTATGGCCTATCAATATATCAGGAGGAATTAAAATTTATTATGCTTTCTGTTTCTCTAAATAGATGGAGGGGGGGGGGGAAGAACCAGAAAGTATATTGCTGCCATTATACAATTGGAAATCACTGTGGAGAGGGTGAAGTGGGAATACTTCAATGTTTTTGCAACAAGGGAAATATCTATTTCTATATTGAGTATGGAATATCTACAATCCTTTAGATCAGTGGTCCTCAATGTGGGTCATATTTTTAGATATAATTATAATAATTATAATAATATCATATAATAATATATAATAATAGTTATTTATTTATTTATTGGATTTGTATGCTGCCCCTCTCTGTGGACTCGGGGCGGCTCACAACTTATCAAAACAATAAACAATATACATATCTAAAAATTAATACAGCTAAAAATCTTTAAAAACTCTAATAACATTTAAAATCATTCATTCCCATTCACACAGCAAAACATACTACACTTGTTGGCTAGGGGGCTAGGGTCTAATGGCCCCAAGTCTGGCGGCACAGATAGGTTTTTAAACTTTTACGCAAGTCGAGGAAGTTGGGGGCAGTGATAATCTCTGGAGGGAGCTGATTCCAGAGGGCTGGGGCCCCCCACAGAGAAGGCTCTTCTAGGTCCTGCTAAATGAAACATTGTCTAGTTGACGGGACCTGGAGAAGGCCGACTTTGTGGGACCTAACCAGTTACTGGCACTCATGCGGCAGAAGGCAGTTCCGGATGTAATCTGGTCTGATGCCATGTAGGGCTTTATAGGTTATAACCAACACTTTGAATTGCATCCGGAAACCAGTCGGCAGTTATAATAATATATCAGCAACTATGAGGCTAGTCACAATGGTATATGAGGCTTAGAAAAAAGGGTTGCATTGTTTTACATTATTTTTGTTATTAAATTTCCATGTCTTTCACTACATAAAGACATAGTATGCTTATTTCAAATAGGTGCTGCTAAATATATAACCTGTGCTTATGCTTCTTCCCACTTTAATTTTAGGCAAATTTGTGTTTTGTGGATATAGACAACCATTATGTTGAATTGCCAGAAGACTTGCCTCAATTTCCAAATAAACTTGAATTCATTCAGGAAGTCTCTGAAGTACTCATGTCTTTTGGGATTCCACCTGAAGGGAACCTACAATGTAATGAAAGTGCCTCCAAGATGATGAAAAGTCTCAGGACCTGTGACATAGTCTCTGATAAGAGAAATGGCAACCTAGGAGGACCAACTATGAATTCTTATGAACTACTGAAGGAAAATGAAACCCTAGCAAGACTGCAAGCGCTCGTTAAAAGAACAGGAGTTAGTCTAGAAAAGGTAAGTTACGGGAGTTCCGCAACAATACGTGCATAATTAATGTAAGATTGTTTGTGGATTTTATCTTGAACTAACAGCAGCATCTTTGGGGGTCATATCAATCTGTCAGTCCCTGGGCAGTCAGTCAGAAAAGCCAGTTGATTTTGGTGGCACAACAGAGACAAAGTCTTGCTCCTGTTGTATATGTGTTGACACGACACCGCACATGTGTACAAAGAGGCAAAGCTTTGCTCACCCCGCTGCAATTGCCGCCTTGGGGTTGGTTTTTTTCACACACACACACACCCTGGACACTGCTGATTAATTAGCTTTATTCCCAGTCCACCTATATACTGTCTACTAAACTTAAAAGCTTGCTAGTACAAAGATAATAATGAGATTGTTTCATTAATTTGACAAACGTTTTCTCACCCAAATTTCAGGGTGTTTTCCTCTAAATTTTTGTTCCAAATTGGTACCAGTTAACTATTTCTTAGATGTTGACACAAAATAGAGTGCTTTTCTGATATGTTAATTTTCCCCTTTTATTTCTTCTTTATATTATTAACGAATGAGGACAACCTGTTTAACACTCATAACAGCATATTTTGATATTAAATAGCCTGTGGTATAATTGATAATGTATACTGTAAATATCCTATGCATTCTCTTATGTTAGAGAATGGCTACTAAATATGCTAAATATGACTGTTTTCATCTTTTTTTAAAGACAAATAAGTATCTGATTAAGTGAGCAAAAAAAGATAACAATCTTTTAAGCATGGAGGATAAAAAAAATTTAATAGAAAAAAAACAATTCAAAATTTAAGATAAGCTGCCCTCCCTTCAAAGGAAAAGAAATCAGACAAAAATTAGAGACAATCTATACCAGTTTATCCATCTTGTTAGTCTAATGTTTCCAACTCCAACTGAAACTTATCTTGGCGATTTCCCTCCACACAATACATCTTACTTTTATATTTCCATGGATAAAAGGTAGGGGCGGGGGCGGGGGGGACAACAATGCACATGTCATTTCATCATGCAAATGTCACAATTTGCATACTTGGATCAGACATCAGGATCATTTAAAGAAAGGGGCCAGGCCAGGACAAAAAATTGAATTGATGCTACTAATTAAAATTGCTTGCCTATAATATGTGGTCCCTGATATCGATTAACTTCTGTCACATATTCTCACATACTCAAACATAGACATATTTTTCTTCCCTCCTAGCAGGAATGTGAGTATGAGGATCTAAATAATTTGTAAAGACAATTTTCCCTGGACTCTTATTTTTAATCACATATATAAAGTGCTAATCTATTGAATATAGATGCAGTTACTTTATATTTTGCCTAGCAATAAAACAGTGGAGTGCCATCTGGTAAAGCCCTTGACATTTCAGTTTAAGTAGCATTTACTCATTTTGATTCCTCAAGATTGTAAAGTTGAACCACTATATGAACATTTATTTCCTTAAAGGTTGAACTTCGAGAAGAGATGAGTAGTAAGAAGGATCTGAAAATGCAGTGCGATGAAGAAGAATTAAAAATTTACCAACTCAACATTCAAATACGGGAGGTTTTTGCAAATCGTTTCACTCAGATGTTTGCAGATTATGAAGTATTTGTTATTCAGCCCAGTCAGGACAAAGAGTCATGGTTTACTAATAGAGAACAGATGCAGAACTTTGATAAAGTGAGTATGAAAATATGTATTCTTAAAATGAGGAAGAGATTTTATACACATTCAAGACAAATGTCTCTATATTATAGTTTGTAACAGTGGAAATAAGAGATCTGAAATGGGACACAGAAAGATTATTTAAAAAATACAGGTACTTGCAAATAAACATTAATACATTTAATTTTCATAAGACCCATGTGATGAACTGTGGGTGGCCATGACTTATGAACAATAACAAATGGTGGTTGTTCATATGAATAACAATCAATATACACTGCTCAAAAAAATAAAGGGAACACTTAAACAACACAATATAACTCCAAGTAAATCAAACTTCTATGAAATCAAACTGTCCACTTAGGAAGCAACACTGATTGACAATCAATTTCACATGCTGTTGTGCACATTCAACTTTGTGCAGTGGGTGCACAAAGTTGGAATTCTAACAGTGAGAATATTTCATTCATTCCGATCTAGGATGTGTTATTTGAGGGTTCCCTTTATTTTTTTTTGAGCACTATATTTCTACAAATTATTGCTCAGTTACAGTGGGTTTTTTTTCTTTCTGATAGCACTCATGATAGTAGATACATTATTAAGATTTGAGGTAAATATACTCATTTAATGGCTATATCTGCTGTAATATATTTGCTGTATTACCATGTTTCCCCGAAAATAAGACCCTATGAAAGAACTTGCAAGGCAGTGAGAGCTGGGAACATCATTAGCACCTGGTTAGGGCTGAAAAGAAACATTTGGAGCAAGTTAGAGAAATGAAAAAAAACCCTGCAAAGACTTAGGGCTTGGAAAACATTCTTCACAATTCCATTAATTAAAAATTAATCATAGAAACATAAATCAAGTACAGTAATTGAATCCTATAGTATAGTTTACCAATGTTTATGGTTTTTGTCACTTCCTTTGTATGCATTCAATTTTTCCTTATAATTATATAGTTCTAGGAGTTGGAAAAACATAGAATCTTTAATGTTTTTTCAGAATGCATTGTATTAGAATATGATAAAATAGAAAATAACTTCAGATGAATGAAAGCATTCGTGTCACTTTAAAAAAGCAATTGCAATTTAAGGAAACATAAATATCTCTTTTTTCATTTTATTAGGCATCCTTCTTGTCTGATCAGCCCGAACCTTATTTGCCTTTCCTCTCAAGATTTTTGGAGACACAGATGTTTGCTTCTTTTATTGACAACAAGATTATGTGTCATGATGGAGAAGATAAAGACCCTATCTTGAGAGTGTTTGATTTTAGAGTTGATAAAATAAGATTGTTAAATGTTCGAACACCAACTTTGCGCACATCCATGTATCAAAAATGCACTACCATTGATGAATCTGGTAAGAATTGCAAATTTTAATTCTATTTAAATAAATTTAAGAGGTACAGGACACTAATTATATACTAATAAAACTTAGCGACTACTTACTTATCTGTATCTAAAATACAAATGCAACAGCATTTTTAAATGATAAATTGGATAAGCAACATATGAAGAATTTAAGATGAGGAGGATAAAGAAACAGGTAATAAAAGAAAATGTAGCTAAAACTAATTTACATCTATATCATTTAATTAATTTACATCTGTATCATTTATCCTATCCTATTTCTATCCTATCCTGTTCTGTTCTGTTCTATTCTATTCTATTAAGACATCTATTCAAGGAACCTCCTGGGTTTCTAGGATAGGATAGAAATAGGATAGGGCAGAACAGAACAGAACAGAATGTGTTTGTCAAGAATCACAAGGTACAACACTTAATGTTAGTTTGGGTACAAATAAGTGATCTAATCATATTAGAAATCAGTCAATATAAATTATCCACTTACAGAACAATTATTAATTTTATTAAAATTGTCATCAAAGCCTCTCATTATTTATTATTTGCATAAAGTACTTGCACCTTCTCTTCCTGCAGTCATTATACATTGCATTCACTAGTTTATTTCATTATTTTCTTTGTATGATAAATTTTAATTATCCATTACCATCACATAGTTGTTCCATATCCAGAAGCCATTACAACCTTTATATCCTTCAGCAAAACTCTCAGTATTTCATCTTAACTAATGAAGTCAGTCATGCTCTTAGATTTATTTCCATTTCTTTTCCATATAGAGACATGAATGGGCTAATTATTAAACCATGTACAGTATTTGAAACAAGTAGACTTTGTCTAAGCAATTATTCACAATAATCACCATTCTCATTTGTTCTTAGTCTCAGCCCAGTCTATTTTCTGTACTCTCTTGACTAATCACTAAGTAAAATATTTTTTCTCTCCTGGATAATATTCATTCAGAATGTTGCATAATTTCCTCCAAAAACTTACTCTGGATCTATCATTATCACTGTTTTTGGGAATGTAACATGTAGGTTTCACAAGCTTATGGATTTCTACTCTCTTATGCACCCATAATTTCCTAGATGACACCAGTTCATACTTCATGACTTTGTAAAAACTTTATGAAAAAGATTCCCTTCTCATCAAGGAACTTAACTTCTAACTTCAGTTAGAAATAAAGAAGCTTCTTCAATGAGAAGTAAAATGTTCTCAAAGAAAAAACAACAAGAAAATCCAATTGCCTTTTAATGAAAGCATTTTGGGACATGCATTCCAAATCATAATTTTCAATAAAAATAAGCCATGCAATTATTACCAGTATGCCCACATTATGGTATGCTATGTTAGAATCTGTAATTTGTAATCTGTGCAAGACAACCTTCTGATATCCATATTTTAGTAACAATACATGGTGTAATGACATAGAGTCAGGATGCAAACAAATTACACTACCAAACAGTTGAGAAAAATGATGTAGGGTCAATGTGTTTTAATGAGCTACTGCATGCGATATAATTGTATTGAGACACTCCTTTTTATATATTTGTGCAGAATATGTATTTCTAGCAGTAATAATATGATTAAATGTTTTATTCCCTGCACCCCCAGAAAAAGCTATTGAGTTAAGACTGGCAAAAATAGACCATACTGCAGTCCTTCCTCATTTATTAGATATGAAGATTGGACAAGGAAAATATGAGCCTGGCTTTTTCCCCAAGCTACAATCTGATGTACTTTCAACGGGGCCAGCAAGCAATAAGTGAGTATAATGTCACTGTATTAATATGACATATGTGACTGAATCAACTGCTCCCTCAGAAAAGTGACTTGCAGTAATTCAGTGTGTTGATGTGGTGGGATGTAGTCTGAATTCCCAGGAGGGATGGACAAAGCATGGAAAATTTGGTCAGGAGAAAGGATAGAACAGAGTTGGAAGGAACCTTGGAGGTCTTCTAGTCTATCCTCCTCCTTGGGCAGGAAATCCTACACCACTTCAGACAAATGGTTATCCAACATCTTCTTAAAAACTTCCTATGTTGGGGCATCCACAACTTCTGAAGGCAAGTTGTTTCACTGATTAATTGTTCTAATTGTCAGGAAATTTCTCCTTAGTGCTAAGTTGCTTCTCTACTTGTTTAGTTTCCACCCATTGCTTCCTCTGTTACCCTCAGGTGCTTTGGATAATAGCTCTTCTTTGTGGTAGCTCCTGAGATATTGAAACACTACTATCATGTCTTCCCTAGTCCTTCTTTTCATTAAACTAGACATACCCAGTTCCTGCAACCATTCTTCATATGTTTTAGCCTCCTGTCCCCTAATCATCTTTGTTGCTCTTCTTTGTACTCTTTCTAGAGTCTCAACATCTTTTTTTTATATTGTGGCGACCAAAACTGAATGCAGCCAAGCGTGGCCTTACCAAGGCATGATCTTGATTCTATTCCTCTATTTATGCACCCTAGAACTGTATTGGCTTTTTTGACAGCTACTACACATTTCTGCTCATATTTAAATGGTTGTCCATTAGGACTTAAGAAGGCTCCTTCCTAATAATTCCCAGAGTGCATCTATAGTATTGCAAATAGTTGCATTAGTTTGACAAGTCTATAAGTGAGGAAAAATAAAAGAAACTTCCCAGAACTAGCTCCACAATAAAGGAAACTCCCCAGAAGTAACTCCATGTGTCTTTCTTGATTCTTATGACCTGACAATCAATAGCATATGATCATCTGTATCCTGATGAAAAGGAAGGGGGGGGAGAGGGGAGAGAGAGAAAAAAAGAGAGAGAGAAAGAATGCTGACTGAGAGTTTCGCCCGAAGTCAGTTTTGGAATAAAATCAACTCTGCTATTCTCTTGCCCTGCATGCCATCACCACTCATTTGATCCAGTTAAGTGTGTTATACAAATGCAGACATAGTCTAGAAAATGAAATGTTTATTAATTAAAATATAAAAATGTAGGAATTGTAATTAAAGTAGATTTTAAAATGTTTAGGTTTTCACTAGGAGAAAAGCAAACAAAGCAAACTAGCAAGTCTTGTTCGCTTAAAAGTTATACAACAGCAATCATCTCACGGTCAAGCATAGTTGATTTTTATATGGATGAACCAAAAAAAAAAGATACATTAATTATTTTCTCCCATGTGTTTGACTCCTGTAGTTCTACACTATAGTTTTCACTTTTATTAATGTACTTGGTGCTGATGACATATTGGCAATTCAACTGTATTATTATTATCATTATAATCATTATCATCATTATCGTCATTATCGTCGTCATCATCATCATCATCATTATCATTATTATTATTATTATTATTATTATTATTATTATTATCATCATCAGTGCTTCCAGGTGACATTTATATAGTGTATCTAAAGAATACCACTCTTGATTTTCTAGATGGACCAAACGCAATGCACCTGCACAGTGGAGGAGGAAAGACAGACAGAAACAGCACACAGAGCACCTGCGTCTTGACAACGATCAGAGAGAGGTAAAAACTGTTATGTTACATTATCCAGCTATAGAATCAACATTTTCTATAAATAGTAATGTAATTTTCCTTTAAAAAGCATTCTAAAACTTTAAAGTTATGTCTATTTATTCAGGAGAATGGGTGACATACTGCTTTGATTCCATAGGAGAAAAATTAAGGGAATTTGATGAATGTGGCATCTTTCATTCAGCTTTTGGTAGTTGTAATTTGTGGGGGACACCATCTTTACTTGGAGAGATGGCTCCATATTTTCAGGAACCTTGGAAACAGTACCAGAGGGATCCTTACCATAGGATCAATGGTTTTGAAGGTGGGAATAAAGCACAATGTAATCCACGGCATGAAGGATGGTGGGGCTGCGAAGGAGTGAGAGAAGCCACCCAAGTAACGAAATCCAAAATTAAACTCAGAACATGACAATGGCAAGTCTCTTACGTATGGTTGAAAATTATATAGTAAACTGTGCACACGACTATAATATTTGGACAAGTTTCTGCATGAGATTCTAAGACCCCTAGATCAGAAGGCACTCCTCTTACTGCGGAAAGCCAATAAACTTTCCTGACATTATCTGGTGATATGAACTGGATAAACACAGCAACGCAAATAAAGTCTTGCAAAGACAATGCTTTGTCCATTATTCATTGCCAATATCTACATCAAACAATATAAGCATAGTGTTATATGTGGCCATCACTAATGGGCAAAATCAAATTGATTACATAATAGGAAAGAGGAAAGAAAGGAAAGTGTAATCCTGTCAGCAGGATATTTCCAAAATATCCGGATGCAACAGACTAAAAAAATGTGCTTGGTAAGGTTATGTAGAAAAGAATAACAGAATGAATAAGGTGGTAAATATCAAAGAAATAATTGGAATTCTTTGGAGAGCTACAGATTATTATCCCAAGACAAATCAAGAAGATTTTTTGTCCATACTGTCACTAGTCGTCAATCCTGTGACAGCACTTAACTGAATTATGAGATAGGATATTCTTTTACTTAAATGTTTGTGCTAAAAATTGCCTACATTACTTGTCAAAAAATAGTCATATGGCTACTTTCCATTAAGCAATTATTACCTATCATGAAAATATATTGAAACCTCATAGTAACATAGAAGTCTGATGTCAGAAAAAGACCTCATGGTCAATCTAGTCTGCCCTTATACTATTTTCTGTATTTTATCTTAGGATGGATATATGTTTATCCCAGGCATGATTAAATTCAATTACTGTGGATTTATCTACCATGTCTGCTGGAAGTTTGTTCCAAGGATCTACTACTCTTTCAGTAAAATAATATTTCCTCATGTTGCTTTTGATCTTTCCCCCAACTAACTTCAGATTGTATCCCCTTGTTCTTGTGTTCACTTTCCTATTAAAAACACTTCCCTCCTGGACCTTATTTAACCCTTTAACATATTTAAATATTTCGATCATGTCCCCCCTTTTCCTTCTGTCCTCCAGACTATACAGATTGAGTTCATTAAGTCTTTCCTGGTAAGTTTTATGCTTAAGACCTTCCACCATTCTTGTAGCCCGTCTTTGGACCCGTTCAATTTTGTCAATATCTTTTTGTAGGTGAGATCTCCAGAATTGAACACAGTATTCCAAATGTGGTCTCACCAGCACTCTATATAGCGGGATCATAATCTCCCTCTTCCTGCTTGTTATACCTCTAGCTATGCAGCCAAGCATCCTACTTGCTTTCCCTACGGCCTGACTGCACTGTTCACCCATTTTGAGACTGTCAGAAATCACTAACCTCAATTTACCAATCCATGATACAATAAACTTTGTAGACAATACAACCATTTGTAACAATTGTTTAATCATGTCAATTTAAATCATTTGTAAAATGACATCATCATACAAATGATGTAACTACATAAATGGCGCAGCATGAATTTTATTAGTCTTAGACTGTAATGGTTAATTTGTATAATGATATCATTACACTTGCAGATGATATAAATTGCTCTGATCATATATTCTAATTTAGCAGACAACTGAGAATAATGGCTACCCCATCCTCTATCTGATCCATTAAATCAAGGTTTTTCAGTGTAGTCTAAAGGTACTGAGCAAAATAACAAAATCAGTATGATGTTAATTGATAACAGTTTTAAAGAAAAATAATAATTTCTGGGGTATAATTAATCATAAAACTTTGATTTACATTTTTGATTTTCAATTTTTTGTTAACTGTGCTATATATTCATGTAAAAATTATATTCCTTTATCTTGTTAATCTTCTGTTAATCGTAAATTATATTGCATCATTCTTTTTTTAACTATAAAGATATTAAGTATTGTAAATCACCTCTATCTACTGCTGGGATATGAGCATTAAAATATTATTTTTATTTTTATTTATTTATTCAATTTTTTAATGCCACCCTTCTCCTAAGACTCAGGGCTTTACAACATATTAGCAATATTTTTTTAACAGAGTCTGCATATTGCCCCCACAATCCAGGCCCTCATTTTACCCATCTCGGAAGGATGGAAGGTTGAGTCATCCTTGAGACGGTGATGAAATTTGAACTGCTGACCTGCAGATCTAGCAATCAGCTTTAGTGGCTTGCAGTACTGCACTCTACCCACTGTGCCATCTCAGCTCATGCTGGTCCATCATGTTTCTACTTAATATCCATTAGTTAATTTTTTTGTTTATATAGTTTTGTATTATTTTGCTACCTTTTCTATCTCATCAGCAGCTAGATTTTTTTTTTAAATGTCAGCTGCTATTATATTTAAACATAGACCAGCAAAATTGGTTTCAGGTACTCTATTAAATCTGTTTCACTGCTTTAATCTGGTTGGTATATGTCTGTATCCATATACCAAAATATATTTATATGATATGCAAAGATACATACAAGCACAGTTTCATAGGAATTGCAATATTTATAAAAACTCATTTGAAATGTTTGTTTCCTTTAATTCAAATACATTATATATATATCAAAAATTTAGCATAGTTTTTGGTCATGTTATCTGTGTATCTCACAAATGACTATTGTGCAATGTATTATTTAGGACATTTTGTTTGAGCTCTTTTTGGCGATAGGATATCCCACATCTCTGCTTGTGTTATACGCAACTAGTTATCGCCTGTTTTTAAGACATTTCCCTTTGATGATGCATTTTGCAAGAAGACACTGTGGATTACATACTACTATGGAATATACTACAAAAGCTTCAGTTCGTACAACATGCAGTAGCTTGGGTAGTTACGCTAATTCATACTTGTAACATTAGTGCTACTCAAGTTACACTGCTTGTTAGTTGCCTTCCAGGTAACTACAATTTAAAGTCCTCCTTATCACCTTTAAAGCCCTACATGGATGAAGCCTGAAGTGCATTGTTGAAGTCCAGTGGTGAAATGGGTTCTGTGGGTGTGGCTTGGTGGTCATGTGACTTGGTGGGCATTGCTTGGTGGTCATGGTCATGTGACCGGGTGAGCTCAAAAACCAACTTTCACACTTCACACGTAAACAACACAAAAGCTACACAATGTAGAAGCAGCTGGACGTCACACAAAATGGCCCTGGAACAAGCATGAACCTCACAGAGTCACAGTTGGGGCGAATAGGTAGTCAAAAAAATTTTTAAAGGTTTTTTTTAAAGGGTTCAGATCCCCTGCTCGGCTGATCGTGGGAAACTTTAAAAAAACCTTTTTAAAGCATTTTCTTATTGCCAGTTTAGATGAATAGTTAGTAAAATATGCTTTTAAAAAAGTAAAAATATAGAATTACAGTGGTACCTCAAGATACGAACCGCTCGTCTTACGAACAATTCGAGATACGAACCTGGGGTTCAGAAAAAATTTGCCTCTTCTTACGAACTTTTTTCGTGTTACGAACGCCAAACCCGAACTTCCGGGTTCGGCGTTCGGGAGGCTGCTGGGAAGCCCCCCGGCTGTTTTAAAAGGTGACAGCCGGGCGGCGGGGCTTCCCAGCAGCCTCCGAACGCCGAACCCGGAAGTTCGGGTTTGGCGTTCGTAACACGAAAAAAGTTCGTAAGAAGAGGCAATTTTTTTCTGAACCGTTCGGAGGCTGCTGGGAAGCCGCGCAGCTGTTTTAAAAGGTGACAGCCGGGCTGGGGGGCTTCCCAGCAACCTCCCGAACCCTGAACCCGGAAGTTCGGCAAAAGTTCGGGGTTCGGGAGGCTGCTGGGAAGCCCCCCAGCCCGGCTGTGACGTTTTAAAAGAGCCGGGCGGCTTCCCAGCAGCCTCCCGAAGCTGAACGCCAAACTCGAACTTCCACGTTCGGCGTTCGGAGGCTGCTGGGAAGCCCCGCCGCCCGGCTGTCACCTTTTAAAACAGCCTGGGGGCTTCTCGCCGGCCTCCCGAACGCCGAACCCGGAAGTTCGGGTTTGGCGTTCGGCGTTCGGGAGGTCGCTGAGAAGCCCCCAAGCTGTTTTAAAAGGTGACAGCCGGGCGGCAGCGGGTTTTTTGCGGGGGTTTTTTTTGGTTGCACGGATTAATTGACTTTACATTGTTTCCAATGAGAAACAATGTTTCGTCTTATGGACCTTTCGTCTTACGAACCTCCCCCTGGAACCAATTAGGTTCGTAAGACGAGGTATGACTGTATATTGTTATATATCTTTTGTGCTCTTTTCTTTCTACAGAAATACATACAAGAAGCTCGAAATCTGGGCAGTACTATCCGCCAACCCAAATTGTCTAATCTTTCACCATCAGTAATTGCGCAGACCAATTGGAAATTTGTGGAAGGATTGCTGAAGGAATGCCGAAATAAGGTATTATATAATTCTTGACAATATTGTTCTAGCTTCTACTATTCAGAGGAGTTTAATTAGCTAGACCTTTATAGTAGTAAATATTCTAATAATATTGATATCCTTTAATGTAAAATATCTTCTGCCAAAACCAAAGAAGCATTATGAAACATAGCTAGATCTTGATTTAAAGTTATATTTTCTGTTCTATATCAAGCAATGATCAGAAAAAGACTTGGAGTGGTTCAGTGATTACTATTTTTGTTAACCATGAATTTAAATCTAGAATTATAATACATAAATACCAAAAAATGTTCCATCAACTTTGTGTATTATATATTACAGTTCCTTATTCCATATTTACCTATTATCTTGAATATTTAATTTCGCCTATTCCGACAACCTTTTGTAAATAATTATTATAAGCTTTTTTAGCAAACAATTGTTGCATTCATCATCTCTAGTAACAAAAATTCACCATTTGAACGTGTCCCAAAGGTGCTTTTCAAAAGGCAACTGGACTTTCTTTGTTTTTCTGGAAAACGTTTCGCTCCTCACCCAAAGCTTTGACTGAATGGTGGAGAATGGAACGATTTATATTCTTTGCAACCATCCATGCTAACCTTCAGAGTGCTAACACCAGATGACTACAAAGAATATAAATCCTTCCATTCCCCGCCATTCAGTCAGAGCTGAAAAAGCTTCTTGGATGAGAAGCGAAACATGTTCAAGAAAAAGTTCAGCTGCCTTTTGAAAAGCAAATCTGGGACAACCGTTGACCTGGATGATTGAGAATCTCCATAGGCACAATGTGAACATAATACAATCCACCCAGAATTTCCACAAAATGCTTTATTCATTCAATTTATTTAAGTCATTATCATCAAGCCAGTGTTGTTGTGCTATTTGTACTATTCCATTTTTTGTCTGTTTAGAGGCTAATATACGTATGCTAAGAATAATATAGTAATCAAATATGTTATCAACCATTTCTGCCTCTTGGCAACTGCAAAATATTCTGCAGGGCCAGATTATTCTTAGGCTTTTTTATTGGCATTCTCTGATAAAACATAAACCTGGAAAAGCATAAATCCTAAAATAAAAGCAATATTTGTTTAACAATTTCTGAATGAAAAAAAAATCATTGTAGAATGCTAACAGTTTAAAAAGTGAAATATCAGAAAGCATCCAGCTCTTCTATTTTTGCTGCAGTGAAATTTTATTCTCTTGGTACTTTGATGTAACAGCAGTTTCAGATATATCTCCAAATGTTAACTCCTCCACAGACAGTTCATGATTGTAGCCTCCGTAATCAGTGTAGTAAATAATTCCAATGGAGAAACTAGGAACAACGAAGCAACAACAAAAACCCTTTAAACTGTAGAACAGCAGGCATCAAAATTGACCTGGCCTTCGCCTCATATTTCTATTCCCTTGCACTTGGTTATTGAAATAAGAGTAATATGTGGCAATTACCATACTTTTAACTAGAATGCTTATGTTTTAGGTTTCTCTACTTTTCCTTTACAAATAATTGTAATTTTTAACATTTATGGATAAAAAGAGAGAATCTTCCAATATCCCATGCATATCTAAGCACATTATTTTAACCTATTGAGCAGGATGTAGGAGAGTTTCTTATATAAATGAAAACATTTTGCCTCTCATTTCCCGTTTTAGAAACACATAGCAATAATGATATTGTTTGGATTTCCCAGTGCTCGAGAATGGCTTTTAGCAGATATTGAAACACTACCTCTTTGTTTGAAATTCAGCTCCCTACGTATTATATTTAACAGATTTCTTGCTTGTTATTCAAACAATGCAGAACGGATGCTGTGGATTTACACACATACTAAATGAAAGCAGATATAAATGACAAATCATAGCAGAAAATAATTAATGAATCAATCAAATAATTTAATTAATTTAATTTTTCTTTTGGCATATGAATGTTTACAGCAGATAAGTGGTCAGTAGTGGCAGAGTGTGATAATGAAAAAAAACTGTTGGTGATTTTATATCTATAAAATATAGTATATTTCATAGGTAATTAGTTCAGCAACTAATTGTATTGCTGCTTATTTTGCTTATTTGAAGTAATAGAGGATTACTTACTTGTAATAGAGTAATAGAGAATTTTTCAAAAAGCAATTATAACTTTTATATATGCTTTCTATTTTGAAAGACAAAAAGGATGCTTGTGGAAAAAATGGGCCGAGAAGCAGTAGAACTTGGCCATGGTGAGGTGAACATTACAGGGGTGGAAGAAAACACATTGATAGCCAGTCTCTGTGATCTTTTGGAAAGAATATGGAGCCATGGACTTCAGGTGAAACAGGTAAGAAATGTACTTTTAGGGATATTTAATGCTGATTACACTTTTTAATAGGCTTTGGAATATTAATGAAAATGAGAACTATTGATATAGAGTTGGACCCAGGAGACGCTGCCATGAACAAAAAAGATGCAGTCAATCAATACCTGCAGATTTTTCATTACTCTTCCACCTTCCAACATCACTGACTTACTCTTTCAGTGAGTTTTCCTAAATATTCAGTGCAGACATGTAGAGCATTCACAATGCACAGAGGAAACGCTGAACTAATAAAAATGTGTTTCTTTGACCTTGTACTAATTCTGGATCCAACTCTTACTATTCATAATTGTTTTTTCTGGTATCTTTACTGTGAGCTTTAAATAGAAGATAATAAAATTAACTTGTTTCAGGAATACCTAACATTTTTTAGAGAAAGAAATTGACAGATATTCTCAATAAACACCTTGTTGATTATTCATGAATGCAAAGTGAGAGCAATACATTTGAAATATAGAACATTTAAAAAATATATTTCTGGTCATTCAAGCAGGGCTCCCTTTGTCTGAATCCACTTCTAAATTGTAATAGTTTCTGTGTGTGAAGGATATGCTGTCTGACTTTTCCCTTCCATTTATATGCTGCATAGGATAGAAGCTGTACTACTTTCATCCTAGAAGATAGAGCATCAGTATACTCTGCTACAACTCAGATTTGGGCTTTTCAGACCACCAAGCGGCCAACCATACATAAGGTTAATTTTTTGGACTGATTGACAATGTTGGCAAACAGTGCTGAACGGTCTGTTGTGGTAGAGTATTCAGGAAGATTCAACAAATCCAATATTCTTTGCAAAACCAGTTTTGGCTTATACCATATTAACCTAATTCTAAAAATATTTTTTCAGAAAGCTATGCCTTTTATAAATACGCATGAGGATAGCTTCTTTTAACACCTCATACCATATACAACTTTTGCCTGTTCCCTTCCTACTGGATCCTTTTTGTTATTTAATTATCAATTTTCTTCATAATTTGTAATTTTTATTCGTTAATCAAATATAATTTTGAGATATTTGATCATTTGTCAGTTGTGGGATCATTTTCTTTGTTATCATTTCTTGTGTACATACGCATCATTCTCCCTTGGCTTTGAAAATGTGCTCTTAATCATAATTCCATATAATGTGGTATTCATTTGTGTTCACCTCACACAGTTTTTTGTGCTCTTTTCATGACCCCCGTTCCAGCACTGGGAGTCAGCATACCTGTTGTTCATTGTGTAGGTGTTACATGGAGATGCATTGTTCACAGGGATATTTGCCCTTATAATATCTAATGTATTTTATATTACTTACAGTAGTATAATAGCAATTGTAATTATAGAACCATCAATATTTAAATTAGAATTAAAAGCTTGTCCAGCCTTGGACTTAAAGGCAAGATTGTGAAATCTGGGTTGTAGTGTGCCTTAAATAGAAGTACTGTATATCAACATTTCATATTTCATTGTCAAAATATGCATGAGCGTTTAGTTCACGCATGCAAACTGGATTAGCAGTGATTAAATTAGAGAATCTCCAGCTGTGAAGTCTGCTTTTGTTTGAATCTGGAAATATTGTATGCATTACATACAATACATGCAACTTACATGCATACAACAAATACAGCTTGGAAGTTTGATTAAGATCCTTACTAATTTTGAACTGATAGCTATTGTTTTGAAATTTGTATGAAATATGAGATTTCAATTAGCCAGATATTTCTGATACATCTA
Source organism: Erythrolamprus reginae (assembly GCF_031021105.1). NCBI lineage: Eukaryota > Metazoa > Chordata > Lepidosauria > Squamata > Dipsadidae > Erythrolamprus > Erythrolamprus reginae. The sequence goes on from NC_091950.1 coordinate 122,154,002, forward strand.
TATGTATAATGAAGAGGTTCCAAGTCTGAACCAAAGGTTTTTGCGTAGCTTGACAGAAATTAGCTACATAAATGTATCTGTGATTCTGCCAGCTTCTCATGGTCCTACGTTAAAACATATAATTAAACTTATGATACAGATGGTGTTGCCAAAAATTAAATAGATTCTTAAAATCACACTACTATTGAACTGTCATGGAACATGATATTAGGCAACAAAGCACATTAAATGAACACATTTTGTATTGACATTGTCACAAATTAAAACAATGCAGTATAATACAGTAGAACCCCGACTTACGAGACTAATTGGTTCCGGAAGGAGGCTCGTAAGTCGGAACGCTCGTATGACGAAACATTGTTTCCCATAGGAAACAATGTAAAGTCAATTAATCCGTGCAACAACAAAAAAAACCGCTGCCGCCGAACGCGGAAGTTAGCGTTCAGAGACAGCTGCGAAGCGGCGCGCGTGTTTTAAAACGTGGCAGCTGGCCTGGGGGGCTCGGGGGCTTACCCCCGAGCCCCCCAGGCCGGCTGTGACGTTTTAAAACACGCGCGCCGCTTCGCAGCTGTCTGCTGAAGCCGGAACGCTAACTTCCGCGTTCGGCTTCAGCAGACAGCTGCGAAGCGGCGCGCGTGTTTTAAAAGGTTGCAGCCGGCCTGGGGGGCTTGCCAGCCCCCCCCCGAGCCCCCCAGGCCGGCTGCAACCTTTTAAAACACGCGGGATACGAGCGCCAAGGAGCTGTCTCCTGAAGCCGAAAGCGGAAGTTAGCGTTCGGCTTCAGGAGACAGCTCCTTGGCGCTCGTATCCTGAATGTGAGCTCGGGAGGCGAACAAAAATGTCGCTCCCCTCCCAGCTCTTATCTCAAGTAGCTCGTAGGTAGAGCTGCTCGTATGTCGAGGTTCCACTGTACTAAATGTGTATCCAACTCCCGGGGAAAACATCTGTTGATATCCATATTCACTGTACTTATTTCTCTTTCTCAATTGACACCAAGAAGCTGAACATGAATATTATCATCATCTAAACTGGGATGATTGGCTCTTTGGGGCAACCTTCTCTCCTTGAATTGTTTCAGCCTATGTTGGAATTTTCTAGAAAAGTAGCATATTTTTAGCAGGAAAATATGCTCTATTAAGGTCTCTGCTTCTAGGCACAGTTCCAATTCCTTTTCAACTGTTGTAAAAGTATGGTTAGGGTTTTTCTTTAATGTTGTAAATTCTCATGGGTTACTTTAGGTTCTTCCATCAAATTTTTCTACTTTTTTTCCAGAAATGCCCCTCCCTCCCTTAGAGTAAGAGTTGGGGGCTATGCCTTCCTCACTGAGCTTCCAGTTTAAACCAACTCAAATATTTTTCTATCCATTGTCAATTTATTCAGATTAGTTTAATTCCAAGAAGACCATGTTTTTTGCATTTAATATCAGAAGAGAAATTATGAGAATCTTTTGCCAATAGTTAAACTATTTAATATCACCAACAATGCTGCTATCCTTCAAAAAGACCTTGACCATGCAGCAGAATGGTCAAAGAATTGGCAACTTCAAATCTCAACCAACAAATGCTCTGTCTTACACATTGGCAAAAAGAATTAGAATACAAAATACAAATTTGAACTTGTAGATGACTCTCACTCTGTCAAAGCCCTTGGAGTATTCATAGCCAATGACCTAAGTGCTACAGTCCAATGTAACAACATTGCCAAAAAAGCACAAAAAGTTCTTAATCTAATCTCATTTAGCTTTTTCTCTTCTTATTAATCTGCTAACCAGAGTTTATAAAACATTTGTTAGATCAATTCTGGAATACAGCTCATCTGTCTGGAACCCGCATTGCATATTACATATGTATACAATCGAGAGAGTTCAGAAATATTTCACAAGAAGAGTCCTTCATCTGCTTGCAACAAAATACAGTGGTACCTCTATTTAACTTAATTCATTCCGCAACCAGGTTCTTAAGTAGAAACGTTCTTAAGTAGAAGCAATTTTCCCCATAGGAATCAATGTAAAAACAAATAATGTGTGCAAATCCATTAGGAAAGAAATAAAAGCTCGGAATTTGGGTGGGAGGAAGAGGAGGAAGAAGGGGAGGACAGTTGCTGTCCAGAGCGAAGGGAGCGTTTCTTTTCTCTGGGCGCTGGCAGAGGTTTGTTCCCTCTCCAAGCGCCCAGAGAAAGGAAAATGCTTTGTTCGCTCTGGACTGCCAAAGCCTCCTTAACCACCACTGAAAGGAGGCTCCTCTGGCAGGCCAGAAAAGCCCGATATGGCCGGGATTAAAGGGGGAAGAGCGGGAAACTGGCTGGGCCTTCGTGCCGCTCTCAAATATCCTGGGAAATTTTTCCAGGCTCAGGATCTTAAGTAGAAAATGTTTCTTCAGAAGAGGCAAAACATCTTGAACACATGGTTCTTATCTAGAAAAGTTCTTAAGTAGAGGCGTTCTTAAGTAGCGATACCACTGTACCTTATTCCACCAGACTTTTAATATTGGGATTAGACAATTAAAAACTATGTCGCCTCCGATCTGACCTAAATGTAGTTCATAAAATCATATACCAAAATGTCCTTCCCATTAATGACTACTTCACCTTCAACCGCAGCAATACATGAGCATGTAATAGATTCAAACTAAATGTAAACCGCTCTAAATTTGACTGCAGAAAATATGACTTCAGCAGCAGTACCTGATTCTGTGGTTTTTTCTCCAAACCCAAAAAACTTTAATCTCAGATTGTCTGCTTCTCCCCATTTCTAAGAGGTCTATAATGGGTGTGCATAAGCGCACCATTGTGCCTACCCTCCCTGTCCTACTGTCCTATTGTTCTCTTTTATTCTTACTTTTTACTTCTTTCTCTCTGTTTGTTTATACAAACTACTTCCATCCTAAACATGTTTGACAAATAAGTAAATAATAATAATAATAATAATAATAATAATAATAACAACAACAACAACAACAACTCTGTTCTGAAGTGTGGGAGTCAGTTCTCCACAGCACTTTTAAGCTTCTTGCTTAAAGTAAATAACAAATAAGTAAGGAAATGCTAATTTAAGAGATTGCTATCTGGATTCTAGGCCAGTAAGAAATGTTTTTATGAGCCCTCTCTCCCCATTGACTCTCTTTTGTACTTGAATAGAAAGATGAAAAGCCAACAGTAGCAATTTACCTGAAACTTAGATAAAAACAGGAAATTTGTGATCTACTTAAACAAAGAAAGATTATCATTTCACTAGTTCATTTGTAAACCTGTCTTTTTTAAGGCCTTATGTTTTTGGTGTGTGTGTGTGTGTGTGTGTGTGTGTGTGTGTGTGTGTGTATAAGAGAGAGAGAAGTCCTGTTTTTTATTGGTCCCCTCTGATGAGCTCTCAATACACAGTGGGTGCACAGGTGAATAAGAACCAGTGAATCATTGCTTTGTCGCCTGCCTCAAAAGGACAGAGAGGATCAGGTTTTCATGGTCATGTTTATCTCTTTAGATATGGTCTACCAGAATGTGATAGAAAGCAGTGAACAGAGGGGAGGAGGCATTCTGGAAACTCTGTACATAAGCATTAGGAACACAAATTATACCCTGATCAAATTAAATTATAGCGGAGAAACTTCACAGAAGAGATTGTTCCCAATCGAGAAATCCCACTTTTGAAATGTAGCAAGAAAGTCTGATTATCCAACATTGTTGTTGGTTTATGGAATTCACTTCCAGAAGAGGTCGTGACAGCTGTCAGCCTTGATAGCTTCAAGGTAGGATTAGACAGATTCATGGATGCCAAGCATATAGATGGTTATTGAAACCGATGTCCAAGTGCTGCCTCTATGTTGGTTGAGGCAGGCAGGATTCCCTTGAGTACCACTTGTTGGGGGTCAGGAGAAAGGGAGGGTCTTGCCTTCTCTTTCTGCTCAAGATCCCCATGGACAATTGGTGGGCCACTGTGTGACATAGAATGCTGGACTCGATGGGCTTTGGCCTGATTCAGCATGGCTCTTCTTATGTTCTTATTGTAAGAATGTAATTCAGTTCCTATTCTTAATAGCTAGCTCTTTTATATTGTAACATCGGGAACTGAAATATACTTTTTGTCACATTAATGTTTTTAAAAATGTGGGAAATTGCAGAGGCTGAAAAATAAATACAAGGAGCTTTAGAAAACCATGCAAATAAAGGATAAATGTATATTCAAATTGTCCACTATTTTTTCACCATATTAGCACCATTTTTCTAACAAGATAAAATAATGCCTACAAAAATATTCAGATACAAATACTAAATGTAGATGATTTTAAAATTTCTCCTTATCATATGTGTATTCATTGAACAAAAAGCATCAAGACAAAAAAGTACAGGGCTGAAAACCAAGAATAAAACAAAAACATAAAAGAAATACAGGTATTTTCATTTGTGGATGTATAATGAGGTTTCTGAATATTATTTTCTTCTATTTTTGTTTTTGTTCTTGGTGGGGTTTATTTTAAAGATGGATTTTTATTTTGCTATTTTGTTGAAGAATAACAGTCTTCTATATAAACAAACAAGGAAATAGATAAACTGTTTTCATTTGGCCACTGATATCTCAGACATTTGCCTTATGGTTTCTGCTCCTGCTTCCATAAAGATTGGACAGATGCTTTGAATTGATATACAATTTCTTTCTAGGAATGGATGATTTACCTTTTCTCTTTTGTTATTAGGAATTGGCTAGGAAATTTTTGCTTCCATGATTAAGTGCTTGAAGTTTTTAGTATAATGGCAGAAAAAGGCAGAAGAATAATTCACTGATTTGTAAATCAAGTATTTTCTCCACATGCTGAACACTTTTTCTTATGTGATTATTTTGTGTCCCATTACCTTATATTTTAGCTATCTTATAGTGATTATGGAACCCATTCCCAAGTTTCTGTTCCTCTCTTGAAAGAGCGTTCTGGTTGGAATTCTAACAATATTCCATATAACTATATGGGATTAGCTGTTATATATTGCAAGGTGTTTATAGGAAACCCAAAATTTTAATAAAGGCTTTGAAATTAGTTCAGAACTTTAAACATCCTGAGGCATATTATATAAAGACTTGGGACCAAAATAAAGTTTTGAGAGAAATAAAATACAATTGTGGGTATATAAAAAGATAATGTAAACTAAAACTGTAATGATGTTCCTGTCCTAAGACAGACATAATACTACTGACAAATTTCCAATAAGCAGCCTTTCCCCCCTCAAATAATATGCATAAATACATTATGTATATGTGTGCATATATCTGTAGGTTTATAATATGCAGTAGTTACAGTCTTGGACCTGAGTTATCGTTTTCATGGTTATAAGTTTATAAACCATTAAAAATTTAATCACTTTGTTAGAGAATATAGACAACTCCCAAAATACCAGAACAAGTATCCCAAACTTAGTCAGTTGATTATGTGCCATCAAGGTGCTCTCCATTCTGACCACATAGATAAACCTTTTCCAGGATGCTCGGTCCTCACCTTGGCCCTTCAAATCTCCCAAACATGCACCCATCATGCAACTAAGTCAATCCATCTTCCCACCCATCCTTTTCTCTTTCCTTTTACCTTTCCCAGCATAATGGGCTTCTCAAGGGAATTGGTGTTTTTGCATCTCAATCTATAGAATTACCCCAATTGACCTTGAATATGAGCATGGGAATTTTCATAATAGTATGAAAATCTTTTGAAGTTTATTCCAAAATATGCACACTTGACTTAGAATATATTTTTCCTCTATAACTGAACTTTATTATCTCGGTTGAATAGAGTAGGTACTTTTTATGTGATCTTTTATTATAATAAAGCACAAGATATACAATGTTTCATGCTGTGTATTAGTAATCTATTTTGCATTTGACAACAATTTTTTCTTTTAAATCTAAGGGGAAATCTGCTTTATGGTCACACTTGTTGCACTATCAAGAGAACAGACAGCGAAAACCTACATCTGGAAGCTTCAGTACCTCAGGTTCAGTTTTCTTCCCTAAAAATTATCTTGCCATTTTGTACATGAAAAAAAACAAAAAATATATTTCTTAATTCTAATAAAAGCAGAAGTACATAGAAGATATAATTATATATTTATTTATTAAAAGCTTAACTGTGATGTAAATTTCATTCTCAGGATAATATTAATTATAGTAACATTAGGGTAGTATTAATCCCCTAATCATTTTTGTTACTCTTCTCTGCACTTTTTCTAGCGTCTCAACATCCTCTTTGCATTTGGTCTCAATGATGCAAAAAGGATGTTGAGACTCTGGAAAAAGTGCAGAGAAGAGCAACGGCATATAAATACAATAAATAAACAGACAGACAGACAAATAATATTAGGGGACTGTAGGCTAAAACATGAAGAACGGTTGCAGGAATTGGGTAAGTCAAGTTTAATGAAAAGAAGGACCAGGGGAGACATGATAGCAGTGTTCCAATATCTCAGGGATTGCCGAAAAGAAGAGGGAATCAATCTATTCTCCAAAGCACCTGAGGGTAGAACAGGAAGCAATGGGTGAAAAATTAAACAAGGAGAGAAGCAACTTAGAACTAAGAAGAAATTTCCTGGTAGCGGAACAGTTTGCCTCCAGAAGTTGTGAATGCTAGACCCTAGCCTCTGGCCAACAAGTATATTGTATGTTTGTTGTTTGAATCTGAATGAAGGATTTTTAATGTTTCAATGGTTTATTGTTATTAGTTATTTATAAATTGGATTTCAGATGTTCCATTGTATATTATTTTTTTATATTTTGTGAGCCGCCCCGAAACCTCAGAGGGGCGGCATACAAGTCCAACAAACAAACAAACACTTTGAGAACTGTTCTGGAATATAAATATTCTATTAGATTTCACCTAGAATTATTATCTTAAAATAAATAATCCTTTCTGAGAAAGGAACCATCATTGTGTTGGAAGTAATATGTTTTAGTCTATATTTTCAGTTCACTATTTCACTGTTATAAGTTCATTTTAGGACTTTAAAAGTCAAATTTATTGGGATGAGTTCAATTATTGGACTTGTTGTGGAACATAGAGTTTTAAATCTTAGTAAAAAAAACCCTGGGGTTACTAAATATGTTTTTTGAACCAAAGGACAGATACAGCCCCTCCAGTTCCCTTAATTTATTGCTTGTTTAACTTGTCCAAAATAACATAATGATAACTAGTGAAAAGAATACCTTGGTAACACTTGGTACAACCCTAGAGCTAGTTTCTTATGTATAAAATATAGCTTATTTTCAAGGAAGGTATATCTCCTGCATATCTGCGCTTCACACTATTCTGGAATTGTGAATAAGAGTATCTACTTCAAAATACAGAAAAGCTGATGTGTTTGAATTGCAGTGCCTTTGGTTAATCAGACTTGATTAGCGCATTCATAGTATGCACTGGAACTTCAAAGCCTGCAAACAATTTCTGCTAGCCTCATCACTTATATTGTGTCCTCTGCCCCCATTCTCCCAAGACCCAAATAGATCTATGGCTATGCAATTCCAACTGCATTTTGGAAATCCAATGTAATTGTTCTAAAAGCATAATGTTTATACAGTATTCATTTTCAAAGAATAGTTTTGAAGAATTTTTTTTAGGGGATAGATTTCAGATGTACTAACTTCCACTCTCAATCACTTTTAACATGTTTTCTTGCATCGACCAGCTCTCAGTAAAAGAAACTCAAGGTGGAATAGATTTTTCAGAGAATAAGTCAAATAAGAAAACACAAATTTCTGTTGATCAAGCTATAGGTCTTCTAGAAAAAAACCCTTAAAATGAGCATTACAACTAATATAAAATGTGACTATCAACTGATAAGGCAATAAAGACTACAGAGAAGCTCATATAGGAGCCCATATAGTAAAATGATTTCAAATATTGCTCAAAATAAATTTTTTTAGCATTTTTTAAACTTTTAATCAAACGTTTGTAATCTTTACTTTAGGAATTCTTCTAGATTCTGAAAGAAGGAAGTCAGATGCCAATCCAGGAATGTCTCCTTTAAGAGTATCTCTTATCCAGGACATGAGGTTGGATTTTTGAAATGTTAAAGATCTGTTAAAAGTTTTAATCATATTTTTAGGACAGCTAAGTTTAAAATATTTCATTTAGTTATTTAATTTCACTCTTATTATTTTGATTATATTTTATCATTTTGTATTTAGGCAAGAACCATAATTGTAAGCCAGTTTATTGAAAAGTATGTAAAGATTGAATATAAAGAATGAAATCTAAACTTCAGCTAATTTTGAAAAATGATCTCACTACAGTTTTGTTAAAATTTCTGCTCATATTAAAAGATCACTACCTCAGGATTTATTTGTTGTTAGCTTCCTTTTGGAGACAATAGCTACTTTAAATAAAATATTTGTTGAATCATTGTTGAAAAATGTAAACAATATCAAAATCAAAATATAGTTTGCTTTTAATGTAAAATACTCTAAGGCATATTTAAAATTACAGTATATTAAGCTTTTGTTATTAGGCTCAGACTCACAAATGCAGCAATTTACTTTCATCTGCTGGATCCTGTTGACAATACATGAAGATACAGTAATACCTCGTCTTACGAACTTAATTGGTTCCTGGAGGAGGTTCATAAGGCGAAAAGTTCATAAGACAAAACAATGTTGTAAAGTCAATTAATGCGTGCAAGACCCCCCCCCCCCCCGCAAAAATGGCGTTCTGCTGGGCACCGCCGCTTTGAAACAGCTGGGGGGCTTCTCGGCGTCCTCCCGAACCCGAGCGCCAAACCCAAACTTTTGCCAAACCTCCAGGTTTGGCATTTGGGAGGCTCAAACGGAGGTGGGGAATCCTAATAGGGAATTCCATGGGTGGAGCTTTGACGTCATGAAGACATCCTTCCTGGAGTCCACGTTTCGGCCGGCCACATTTCGGCCGGTCATGGAATTCTCTATTGGGATTCCCCACCTCCGTTTGAGACTCCGACCGGCCCGACAGCTCCGCAGCTCTTTTGCAAAGCTGACAGCCGGGTGACGGGGCTTCTCAGGGTCCTCCTGACCCCGAACGCTGAACCCGAACTTTTGCCGAACTTCCGGTTCGGCGTTCGGCGGCAGGTTCGTAAGACGGAAAAAGTTCAGAAGAAGAGGCAAAAAATTTCCGAACCCCGGGTTCGTATTTCGGAAAATTCGTATGATGAGGGGTTCGTATCACGAGGTACCATTGTAATATGTCTATAGTCAACTTTAGTGTTGAAATGTAGATTTTGATTTTGTATACCTTTAAGAGACTCAAGAATACAGTAATTACTAGACTAAACCAGCTCAAGGTTGACTCAGCCTTCCATCCTTCCGAGGTGGGTAAAATGAGGACCCGGATTGTTGGGGCAATATGCTGGCTCTGTTTAAAAGTGCTATTGCTAACATGTTGTAAGCCACCCTGAGTCTAAGGAGAAGGGCGGCATAAAAATCAAATAAATCAAATAGAAATAAAATAAATAAACACATACTATGACTTTATTGACTGAGTTTGGTGAGGCAGATGAATTCAAAGATCTACTAACACATAATACAAAGCTGGACTAACCAAGCAAGACAGCTTGTTAGCAGCATTTGCTCTCAGGCCATGTTGGATTTACAGGAATACACAAGACTTGTTATTACTGGATCAGTGTTACAAATTTTAAAGCAAAGGTCCCCAAACTTGGCAACTTTAAGACTTCAACTCCCCAAATTCTGGGAATTAAACTTCACAAGTCTTAAAGTTGCCAAGTTTGGGGACCCCTGCTTTAAAGCTTTAAAGAAGAAACTCTTTTTTTCTAACTTCCAGGCATGCTAGCCATGTCAGTGTGAACTTACATACTTTCTATAACATACTTTATTTCCAATATTAAAAACTTTTCTCATCATGTAGAATTACACTTCTAACTCACAGAATATTCTACCAAAAAAGCATAATCCATTTTTAGTAATATTAGCTAAATCTTAATTTTTAAGAAACAATTAAAAATTGTTTCAGGTGGGGATACCACTGCCCAAAATTCTCTGGACTATGAAGTTCAGGGGTTTGGAAGTTGGATAAACCTCTTCCAGAAAATGCATGTCACAGGTAAATTTGGGAAATCTATGTGTCACTTAAGCTTTATATATCTTTCTTAGCATGTATTTTTTGTTGTATGCATCTTTTATATTCCTTTTATTCTTATACATTTCATATTTCAAATTTATGCTAGAAGAGAAACCACATTTTCTTTATTGATACTATATTATTAATAAATCTATTTCTTTTCCTCAGTAAAAGGTTTGGCAATAATAACAGTATAATCTATTTTACTTTTCTTTCAGGCATATTCAGAATATAAGTGAGATCAAAACTGATGTTGGTAAAGCAAGAGCTTGGGTTCGGCTCTCCATGGAAAAGAAATTACTTTCCAGACATCTAAAACACCTTCTTTCTGATTATGAACTCACAAAGTACGTTGAAACAATCATTTGCTTAATGGACATGAATCGCTTTTCTTTTTTCTCCTTTTAGTCACTTATCATGCCTTATAGCTAATAATTATAATACCGTATAAATTTTATAGTTATTTTAAAAGATATTTTTCAATTAAAATATGAACTCATAAATTTAATCCAAGAATTCTATTCCATTATGAATTGGCAAGAGGAAAATAATAAACAAACAAACAAACAAACAAACAAACAAATAAATAAATAAATAAATAAATAAGGAAGGAAAGAAAGAAGGAAAGAAGGAAAGAAGGAAAGAAAGTTAAATATAGCTTACCCCAATCCATTCACTTTATCATTTAACCTTGCAATTGACCTTTTCTTCCACCATATCCATACATTATTCCTTACTTTGTCTTCTCTTCTTTAAACTTCTCACCTCTCTTCATGAGAATCTCATTAATTTTATCTAACCCTGGCTTTCTTGGTCTTCTCATTCTTTGGTCCAGTCTCCCTTCCTTTATATATTTGTTTTTCAGCTTGATGTTCCTTTTCTATATATGACTAAACAAGTTTTTCTTTCTCATGATTCAATCCACTTTTATCCACTCATTCATTCTTGATCCCATTACCATGCAAGCCTTTTATTAATCTAGTCCCACTTTCAATTTCAACTTTCTCTTGATCTATGTAATTCTCATTTTCATATCTTAAAGTAGGCAGAGCAGAGATTTAATATGCAACTCTTACTTATATATACTGCTCAAAAAAATAAAGGGAACACTCAAATAAAATAGAAACATAGAAGATTGACAACAGAAAAAGACCTCATGGTCCATCTAGTCTGCCCTTGTATTATTTCCTGTATTTTATCTTAGGATGGATATATGTTTATTCCAGGCATGTTTAAATTCAGTTACTGTGGATTTACCAACCACATCTGCCGGAAGTTTGTTCTAAGCATCTACTACTCTTTCAGTAAAATAATCTAGATAATAAAATAATAAAATAATCTAGATAATAATCTAAACACATCCTAGATCTGAATGAATGAAATATTCTCATTGAATACTTTGCTCTGTACAAAATTGAATGTGTACAGCAGCATGTGAAATTGATTGTGAATCAGTGTTGCTTCCTAAGTGGACAGTTTGATTTCACAGAAGTTTGATTTACTTGGAGTTATATTGTGTTGTTTAAGTGTTCCCTTTTTTTTTGAGCAGTGTATTTATCTGTAAATAATTTAAACAACCAATAATTATTGTACATACTTGTGTTGGTCTGTACTGAAACCTTTTCTGAGTACCGTATTTTATTTATTGTCATAGTATAATTTGCCTGTATAGTATATGACAAATGCTACCCAACCAAGCAAAATTCATACTTTCACAAAATGTACAAGCCTATTTATTTTTCATAGATCAACATATAATGGTTTTTGAAATGTTGAGAAATATTGGAAAAAAACTCTTTTTAATGTCTTTTTCCAGTTATGAAGGGAATAAAATTATTTTCTGAGATATAGCTTTACCTAAGAAAAAATATTAACTAGACTTTTTTTTTTAAATGAAAATATTCCAGAAAGGGACATACAGATTAGAGCAGAGTAGGGAAATTATGGTTAAGTTTAGAACTTGGAACCTGAAGATTCATTTATTGGCTACATTAAGCCACAAAACTTTGGCTAGCCCCTTTCAGTCCAATCTATTTCTCTGGATTGTTGATGTTAGGAAAAAATAGGAAGAGGAAGCATTAAATTTTCTACTTTGAATTCCTGAGTGAAGGCATTATTTAAATCTACTAAACAAATCTATACTAATAGTCAGTGCTTTATTCTCCCATATGTTTCAGGGAATAGATATATTTAATTGTGCTTAGCCAAGAGAGTAAATCAATCTACAACTTTCTTGTTTTATTAATTACTAATTCTAGTTTTTTTCAGTGGCAGTCTATACATCTTATGCCTTTGGTATTAATCCCATTAAATACAACAATTTTAAAATCTGAATAGAGCATTAATACAGTTGCATTGTACATTCCAAATAGTTTCTGATGCTACTAAAACTAGGATTGAAATATTTAATGGTTTAAAACTTCTCAGTATTTTATTTCTTTATCTGGATTTTTACCCTTCATATTTCTAAAATAGTTTCCATTCTTTTAAAAGAAATGTGGATCAAAATTCATATAAAGCATATATAAAATCTAAAAGACTCAAAAACAGTAATCCATTGGTTTAGTTTTTGTCAGTGCATTCTTCAGAATAAGACTTTTATTGTAATTTAAAAGTGTTTATTTTCTTTGTCAGAAAACTCTACAAGCGGTATGCTTTCCTTCGTTGTGATGATGAAAAAGAACAGTTTCTTTATCATCTCTTGTCATTCAATGCTGTAGATTACTTCTGTTTCACCAATGTTTTTACAACAATTTGTAAGTATAACTTTTTACTATTGGAAAAATTTCAAATTATTTTTTGGTTCCTAATTTTCTATAGTAAGCTTTTGTAGTTCAGATTCCGCTTTGTCAGATCCATGGAACATTATTTCATATGACTTGTATACGTATACCACTATAGAGAGCTAAATATCTTAGGGGAAAACTGCAAAGTAAAATGAAATGAAATGCAAGAAATGCAGATTCTAAAAATTATGTAAATCTTAAAATAAAAATAAGCCAATGTTTCATAAAGCAATGTTAATCCCAATACATTATTCATATTCCCATTTGGCTCATTGGGCTAATACTGGAAGTTAAAAAGTATTAAAGAAGAAGGATATTTTTACACACATGTCCTCAAAATCTTATTTAGCTTGTTCAAGATCTATAAAGATTTTGGTTACTTTGCTAAGTAAGCAATACTTTTTGAAAGAGATTTAAGAAGAGTATGTATGTATGTATTTCAAAATTTGCTAAGTTGCTCTTCAAAAATATCCCCAGCAAACTTATAACACTCTAAACCAGGGGTCACCAACCTTTGAGACCTCAGTAGAAAAGTTTCTTATTGGGCAATTTCTTACTGGGGAAGTATACATTTCAGGAGTAGCAGATTATACTGAAGAAGCTCGTAAACCTCCCCCTGCATTTATTTTTGGAGACAATTACCCAGCTATAAGTGTGTTTTCTTTTTTTACAGTGATTCCATACCATATATTGATTGTTCCTAGCAAAAAACTTGGTGGCTCAATGTTTACAGCCAACCCATGGATATGCATTTCCGGAGAATTGGGTGAAACAGGAATCCTGCAGATTCCAAGAAATATGCTGGAGATGACATTTGAGGTATCTCTCATGTTTTGTTGTTGAAAAAAAGAAAGCAACTTTCAATCAATAAGCCTTGTGCTTATTGGGATATCGACCCTTTATACATTAATATATTAGCAGGTTTATAGAATAGATTAAAGCTTTTTATAAAATTAATTTACCATGTAACAAAAAAAGTGGGAAATATGATAATTCAAAATAAAAAATTCATCATCATAAATAGTCACAGATGGTCTAATGCAGGGGGTCAAACTCAAGGCCCAGGGACTGGATCAGGCCCATAGGGTGCTTAGATCTAGCCCGCAGGGCAGCACTGAAAACAGCCTGCAAGGTCTCTGCCTGTCTGCAGCTCTCCTAAGCTCTGTTTTCACTGACAGATGATTACAGGAGGCAGTTGCAGCCTAAAACAGAATTTAGGAGCCCATTTTCGCTGGCAGAGCACTCAGGCCACCACAGACACCCCCGGCACGAGTGACATTGACCTAACCATGCCCATTCTGGCCCCCCAAGATCAAACATAACTCTGAGGTGGCCCTCAGTTAAATTGAGTTTGACACCCCTGGTCTAACAAAACAGAACTTTGAATGATTTATGGAAAATTAGTAAGGAAGGTACCTGGTGTCTCTCTAGGATTAATATTACAAAGGAAGAGGAGGGGGATGCTGCGGTCATTCCCCTTAGTGCTCCTTTGATCATGGAAATAGGTCCCTAAGCAAAAGCTCAATTTTACAATGCATGTATCATCAAAGTCTACTTGAAAGGTACAATCCTTACAGTAAGTTTATTCTCATAGAGCTTTATAAGTAATAAATTTTGATTGGACTTGGAAACTAATTGGTAGCTTGGGCAGTAAGCAGAGAACATCCTAGTACTAATTGCAAATTCTGGGTCATTTCAAAGTCAGTCTCATATAGAGCATGTTAGAGTGGTGTTCAAGACATAAATAAATGCTGCCATAACTTCATTCTCAAGAAAGGGGTGCAGCTGGCAGATTAGCCAATGTTGGACATGCAATCTCTGCCCGCGATTTTCCTTCGATGTCCTGCAGCAGCCTCAGTGGTAGGATTCAAAAATGTTTACTATCAGTTCTGTGGGTGTGACTTGGTGGGTGTGGCTTGATGGGTGTGGCTTTGGCATAGCAGGGGAAGGATACTGTAAAGTTACTGCAAAATCCCCATTTCTCCCAAATCAGCTGGGACTCAGGAGGCAGAGAATAGATGGGGGCGAGGCCAGTCAGAGGTGGCATTTACCAGTTCTCTCAACTATTCAAAATTTCCGCTACCGGTTCTCCAGAACTGGTCAGAACCTGCAGAATCCCACCTGTGAGCCATATGTTTCCAAATTGTGGACCTGTCCCTTCAGAGATTATCAACAACAATCAATTCCATCAAGAACTATTACTGAGTCATATTAGAGAAAATAGCAACTATCATATTATCTTTTTAATCCTCATTAAAATTCCAAGCTTCTTCTGACAGTATCAGCTGCCTTCTGCCCCTTGCATTTCTGTTGCTTTCTAATTGCAGAGCAAAACAGAATTGACTTTGAAACTTTAACTTAGATCTTTGTCTTCGTGCATCTCCAGTGTCTGCCTAAAGTCCAATTATGTCTTCCATCTTCTAATGTACATTAATGAAGGCATCTTGCTTTCTCTCTCTGTTTTTTTAACCCAATATATTTTATTTTTCCTAATTTTTAGTGTCAGAATTTGGGAAAACTTACTACAGTACAAATAGGACATGATAATTCTGGATTGTATGCCAAGTGGCTAGTAGAATATGTTATGGTCAGAAATGAAGTGACGGGTCACACTTACAAGTAAGGTTCCTTTCAATTTGTGCATTATACAAATAGTATTTGAATTACTGAATTCTTGAGTAAACTCATTTATAGTACAATAAATATAATGGCCTCATTTTTTATTTCTGTAACTGTTCCAAACCATAAAGATTTCATCTGGTCAGATAGGTATCATTTTGTATTCTTATTTTATGAAAATAAATTAGCTACTAACGCAGATAACCTGCAATATTGTTAAATATAATAACTTACAAATGGCATAAAATTCAGCTCTAAATAGTAATCTCATATGTACAGAAGGTATTTGGTGTTTCCTCAAGGATGTATCAATCATCATCACCAACCGAATCTGCAAATGTTGCAAGTTGATTGATTTGGAATTGTCTACTTCATGTATAATAGATAATCTTTTATCTATTATAATAACCTCCTATTAGTTTCATGTTTATGAAATGTGCACTGACTTCTGCATAAATTGGAATCTAATGGAAGAATGGAGCCTATACAGTACACATCCTGATTTTTTAAAATCAGTATTTGACAGCCTAAATTGTTCTACTATATTACTCCCCACATTCAGTCCATTCCAAATATTTGTATGCTTAAATCCACAATCTTCAACTTTTTGTTTCCAAAAGGTAGGCTATGTGTCTCTATGAGACAAAAACAGTTACATCAGAGGTGGGTAACCCAGTGAGTTTATTTGAAACTTCCATTATCCTAAACTCGCAATGTAGCAAAAAAAAATTACTCAAATTATAGTAGCGCAATTAAAAGCTTATTGCTGAGTTTGTGGTTTAAGTTAAGGATTCCTTCTTGAAATTCTCCCATCTTCTGCTTCTTCCTTTCCCCCTAAAAGAGCTGGGGGGGGGGGGGGATCAGGTTTTCCTCTTCCAGTGGAAACATTGCATCATCAAATAGCTTTCAGTGATCTTTCAAAAACTCAAGATGGTCAGTAGTAGCCCTCAATACCCCAAGAATTGTCTATTCTCAAGTGCATGAACAAATTATGCTGGCTGTATTATGCAGTAACTGGAAATATTTACAATAGAGCACACACCTTAGAAAGGAAAACCAAGTGTGTTGTGTGCTGTCTTTTTAAAAGTACAATATAAGCACAATGACCATACAGTACTTTTTTTTCCTTTATTTTTCCCCCCAGGTTTCCATGTGGAAGATGGCTTGGAAAAGGTGTAGATGATGGCAGCTTAGAAAGGGTCCTAGTGGGTGAATTGCTGACATCTCATTCTGAGATCGATGAAAGACAGTGCAGAACCCCCCCATTGCAGCAATCCCCCAGCATGATCAGAAGATTTGTCACAATATCACCTAACAACAAGCCAAGTAAGCTGAACAGATTGTAGTTAATTCCACTCATAGTGTCTATGGAGATTCTCAGTCTTCAAAGAAAAACTAGAAAGTCCGGTTGCCTCTTGAAAAAAGCACCTTTGGGTTCCACTCACAGTATTCTCTACTGATGGAATGAGCTACCTGAAAAATGGCATAGAACAGGGGTCCCCAACCTTTCAGACCTCATGGACCACTAAATTCTTAATTTTAAATTCCGCGGACCAATAATATGATCTGTTTATTATAGAACTATTATTTGTGGTATTCTGCTCTGTAACTTTTAAAAATTACAGTTTATACACAAATTTAAAAGTTATATAAAAGAGAGAGAATATGTTCTCCATTCTTATTTTTAAAAGAACTTGACTTACCTGTGTATAAACTAGACATTGGATTAGATATTTTTAACTATATATATATATACTTCCTTTTGCACAGAGTTAAATACAGGTCAAATACAAGAATCTATTGGTGAAGCAGTAAATGGAATTGTCAAACATTTCCACAAGCCAGAGAAAGAGGTAAGTTTACTATACATGGCAATAAAAACCATATTGTGGAAAGAGAGAATTTTGGAATTTGATTTGTGTGAATCTGGATCAGCAATAGAAACATAGAAACATAGAAGTCTGACGGCAGAAAAAGACCTCATGGTCCATCTAGTCCAGAGGTCCCCAACCGCCGGTCCACGGACCGGGACCGGGCCGTTGGGGTTTTCCAGCCGGTCCGCGGCGCCGCTGCCCTCCCGGCAGAGGACATTATGCAGGACAGGGTGGGGCGTCGGCAGGGCGGGGAGAATCAGGAGGCTCCTTTGGCGGCTGGGGGCTGCCTGGCTTTGTGATTTTGGCTGGGGGGGAGTTAGGAAGGTCCTACTTCTCCTCCCCCCCCCCAGCCAAAAACTCAAAGCCTATCTGCTGGATACGGGCGATGAGCGGGACGAGCGGCGCCGAAGCCGGTGGCTGTGGCAGCTGCTGCAAGAGGCTTCCGCGCCGCTCTGTCCCACTCATCGCCCGTATCCAGCAGATAGGCTTTGAGTTTTTGGCTGGGGGGGGGACTTAGGAAGGTCCTACTTCTCCCCCCCCCCAGCCAAAAACTCAAAGCCTATCTGCTGGATACGGGCGATGAGCGGGACGAGCGGCGCCGAAGCCGGTGGCTGTGGCAGCTGCTGCAAGAGGCTTCCGCGCCGCTCTGTCCCACTCATCGCCCGTATCCAGCAGATAGGCTTTGAATTTTTGGCTGGGGGGGGGAGAAGTAGGACCTTCCTAACTCCCCCCAGCCAAAATCACAAAGCCAGGCAGCCCCCAGCCGCGAGGTGCCCCCTCCCCTTCCCTTTCACACGCAGCTTCGGGCCCCCTGAGCGTGTGCAGAGCGCCCCCAGCGCCGCCCCAGCCGAGAAACCCCTGCCCCCCTTTTTCCCGACCGGACGGAGCCCGCCGGGGGGGTCCCACGCGGGGCGCCCCCTCCCCTCCCATGGAGCCCTGGCCTGTTTGGTGCCCGCTGGCCGGGCAATGGCCTCCCTCCCTCCCTGCCTCGTGTTTGCAGAGCTCCGCCGGGCAAAGTTCGGACGCCTTCCGGGCGCACGCACACATCCACACCTCCACCCCCCCGGGAGGAATTTGCCCCCTGCCCAGAATTGGCCAGCCCAGCAACGCTGCCCTGCTCCCTTTGGAGGTGCGGAGAGGGCGGGGAGAGGAATTTAACCCCGAAAGTGGCTGGGGTTGCGCAGAAATTCCCCCAACCTTCGCTGGTTTCGGGCCAGGGAAGAGGGGGCCGTGTTTACCTGGCTGATTCGGGGATGAGAGACCACCAGGAGCTCCGCAAGGCTGCGTGACTTGGATTGGGAAGTCTGAAAAAGACCCCCAGGATGGGTGAGTGGAGGGAGAGGAAGAAAGAGAGAGGGAGAGAGGGGGGAGAAAGAGAGAGAAAGAGATAGCAAGAGAGGGAGAGAGAGAAAGAGATAGGGAGAGAGGGGGGAGAGAAAGAGATAGCAAGAGAGGGAGAGAGAGAAAGAGAGAGGGAGAGAGGGGGGAGAGAGAGAAAGAGAGGGAGAGGGAGAAAGAGAGAGGGAGAGAGGGGGGAGAAAGAGATAGCAAGAGAGGGAGAGAGAGAAAGAGAGGGAGACAGGGGAGAGAGAGAGAGAAAGAGAGGGAGAGGGAGAAAGAGAGACGGAGAGAGGGGGGAGAGAGAGAAAGAGAGGGAGAAAGAGAGAGGGAGAGGGGGGAGAAAGAGAGAGAGGGAGAGAGAAAGGGAGAGGGGGGGAGAGATAGCAAGAGAGGGAGAGAGGGAAAGAGGGGGGAGAGAGGGGGGAGAGAAAGAGAGAGGGAGAGAGAGAGAGGAGATAAAGGAAGAGGAGAGATAGAAAGGAAAAGAGAGAGAAAGAAAGAGGGATAGAAAGAGAGTGAGAGATGCTCAGTGAGCCTTTCTTTGAAGTTGCCTTTCTTTCTTTCTTTCTTTCTTTCTTTCTCTCTTTCTTTTGCTCTCTTGCTCTCTTGCTATTTCATTCTTTTTTCTCTCTCTTGCTTTCTTTCTTTCTCTTGCTTTCTCTCCTTCCTTCCCTCCTTCCATTTCTTTCATTCCCCCTCTCTATTTTTATTTCTCTTTCATTCTCTTGCTTTCTTTCTTGCTTTCTTTCTTGCTCTTTTTCTTTCTCTCTTTTACCTTCCCTTCCACTATTTCTTCTTTTCTTTCTCCTTCCTACCTTCTTCCCTCCCTCCCTTCCTTCAGTCTTTCCTCTCTTACTCACCCCTTTCATAAGTTTCCTTGCTTCCTTCCTCTGTTCCTGTCCCTTCCCCCTTTCTTTCTTTCTTTCTTTCTTTCTTTCTTTCTTTCTTTCTTTCCTTCCTTTCCTCCCTCCATTTCTTGCTTTCCTTTTCCTTCCTCCCTTCTTTCCTCCCTCATTCCCTTCTTTCACTCCTTCCTCTCTTACTCTCCCCTTTCACCCCTCCCCAAAGAAGGTAAATTTCATACATAATTGGTATGTCGCAAAATAAAGTAGTTTTAAAATGGCGGGGAGGGGGGCCCCCAGACACTTAGGCTGTATGGGGTCCCAAAATTCCTGATGGCGGCCCTGGCTCCACCCCTCCATAACCCCACCCCCATATGACCAAAGCGCCCCCCCCCCACCGGGCCATGGAAAACTGGTCTAGCTTAAAGCCGGTCCCTGGTGCAAAAAAGGTTGGGGACCTCTGATCTAGTCTGCCCTTATACTATTTTCTGTATTTTATCTTAGGATGGATATATGTTTATCCCAAGCATGTTTAAATTCAGTTACTGTGGATTTATCTACCACGTCTGCTGGAAGTTTGTTCCAAGGATCTACTACTCTTTCAGTAAAATAATATTTTCTCATGTTGCTTTTGATCTTTCCCCCAACTAACTTCAGATTGTGTCCCCTTGTTCTTGTGTTCACTTTCCTATTAAAAACACTTCCCTCCTGGACCTTATTTAACCCTTTAATATATTAAAATGTTTCGATCATGTCCCCCCTTTTCCTTCTGTCCTCCAGACTATATTGAGTTCAATACTTTCCTTCATTTTCATATCCAGGGTACTTTTTCATCTGAGATTTTTTACTAGTTTCCCTATTTTGTAGTAGTAGACATACCTGTAGTGCTTCACTCTTTGCAGGTCTGGCCTTTCAGGCAAAACAGGAAACATGACCAAATGAACTAATTCTATTTTATTGTAAAGTTACATTAACAGAATCTGACAGGTTCAAGTACAAATTCCTGCCATCTCTTTTACAATCCGAGAAGCTAGGGAGAATTCCTTTTGAGCTGCTTGCTCTGCCCCCTTTCCAGTTGCAGGTTATATCCTCTCATATTTGAGCATTCCTTAGGCAACATTTCTTCTCTTGTCTCCCAAGATGTTTCCTACGTACTATTACAGATACCCAGTAGCAAACAGAAACTGTCCACTATTCTCCCTGCAGTTTCAATTGCCTGCTAGTGTTCTGCCTATTTTGTCCTTTCTTTACGTCGTACGGCAGGGGTCCCCAACCACCAGTCCATGCACCGGCACCGGTCTGCAGCATGTCCACGTTTCCTGGTGCTCCAAAAGTTGGGGGCCACTGTCGTATGATAAAGGTTTATGCTTGTCTTGCTGATGCAACCTGGGGGTCTCCATTTATATCAGTAAAAAGGCTGTTGTTATATATAAGTTATATATTGTCTATCCTTGTTCTATTGTGTTACTCATTCAGTACCTCTCATTTTGCTACCTTTTAAGTAAATATAATATAGTAGGTGGAATCAACATGAAATATATAGGTAGCTTATCGCAAATGTGTAGAGTGTTCAGTTAGTTATCACAGGCTATAGTGGTTGATGGTTAGACAGATATATAAATAACTTAAAATATGTTTGATTTTCCATTGGCAGAGAGGAAGTTTAACACTTTTGCTTTGTGGAGAAGGTGGACTTGTTTCAGCTCTAGAGCAAGTGTTTCAGCATGGATTTAAATCTCCTAGGCTCTTCAAAAATGTTTTTATTTGGGATTTTCTAGGTAAGTATAGAACACTTGTTTGGAAATATAATCCTATAATATCTATTTTGTCTTCTTAAATGAGCCTCAGATGTAACTTGAATTATTGGTTATTGCAGTAAATACTGTTTAGTACTAGAATCTTTTAACACCCATTCTTAATATAAGAAAATTAAATGAAGCAGTTATTCTAGATAATATTTGAAGAAACAAGGCAATATGGAAGAAAGTACTCAAATAATATTTGGTACTAAGAGCACTAAGCGAAAATATGAGTGCCATTTTATCAGGTGCCTTAAATTTGAAAGTGTAGTGATATTTGCTTTTTTATCTATTATATACATTCTCTACTTTCTAATTATAAAAAAGTTTAAAACAATGGTATACTATAGGTAGGTCTTGGCTTACATTTTAAAACTGTTCAAAGTTACAATGACTTGTGACCGTTTTTAACCTGGACAGTCGTTGCAGTATTCCCATAGTCACATGATAAAAATTCAGACACTTAGCAATTGACTCATATTTATGACAGTTGCAGTGTCCTGGGGTCATGTGATCCCCTTTGGTGATCTTCTGACAAACATATTCAATGAGGAAGCCAGATTCACTTAACAGTCATGTCGCTACCTTAACAACTGCAGCAATTCACTTAACAGTTGTAGCAAGAAAGATCATAAAATGGGGCAAAATTCACGTAACAAATGTCTGTTAGCATCAGAAACTTTGAGCTCAGTTATAGTTCTAAGTCAAGGACTATCTGTACTTCATAGATATTAGGTGATAAGAGTAAAATGGTATATTAGATATTATGGGATATTAGAAACACAGAAATAATTCAGTTACAAACTTACATGGTTAGATGATCATTTTTTGTTGTTTTATGTCTACCTTCAGAAAAAGCACAAGGATTTTATGAAGCTCTTGATCAGAATGAACTGGTCCCAGAAGAAAACTGGCAGAAAAGGGCGAGGAGTTTTTGTCGCTTTGTAACAGCCATCAACAACACTCCTAGAAACATTGGGAAAGATGGCAAATTTCAGATGTTAGTTTGCCTTGGAGCTAGGTATGACTCTATGGCTATTGCTTTGTCTGTTGTAAGCTGCATAGCTATGCCCTAAAATTATTTTTACCCAAAGATAAACCTCTTCTTGCTCATTCCAGTTCTATGTCTTAGAAGTCTTAATATTCAGAGGAGGAATTTTTTTCAGCCACATCCCATATTTCATTTTAATTTTTTTATTTATGGGGATAAGAGTTCCAAAAACTGAAGAAAATTTCTATGAGAATATTATATATACTTTTAAAGAAAGTTGTTTCTGCTTAAAATAGTTAAACGCAATACATGTTAAAGGAACCAAACATTTTTGAATTTCATTTTATTGTCTTCAGAATTTTGGTTGGAACCCTGAAGGTCTCAAACAAGGTATCATCATGAAGTCTGCAAATTGCTTTCACCATGCAATTGCTTTCTATTAAAGCTATGATTGCTGACATTTGGGACTTGTGAGAGTAAAAATGTGGAGGACTTCATGTTAGCTGGTCCATAGCTAGGTGGTAGATATGTGATTGCTAAATTTGAGTTAAGAAGGAGTGATAATACAGGAATAGTTTTTTTTCTTGCAAAAGGTGGTTATATTTAATGCTTGTTTTCAATCTCTAAAACTTTCTCTAACAGAGATCATCTCTTACATCATTGGATTGCTCTGTTGGCAGATTGCCCCATTACTGCTCAGATGTATGAGGATACAGCATTGATAAAAGATCACACCCTTGTGAATTCTTTGATCCGTGTGTTGCAAACATTACAGGAGTTCAATATCACACTGGAAACATCCCTTGTCAAAGGAATTGACATCTGATTTTGCCTCATGCAACAAACATTGTTTTAAAAAAGCAACAAGGAACAAACTATTGTTAGTATGCAATGATTATATCTGCTAATACATCGCATCCAAAATATTCATGTGACTCAATGCAACTCTTCTGGAATGAAGATCCAAATGGTGTGCAAAAATATAACAAAAACTGTACATCCAGTGTGTAAAAGGAAAAAGGATACTTATAAATTACTTTTACAGTTTATTTGCTGATTTGCTTTTACACGCTTTCATGTGAAAGAGTTAGATGAGTATTGTGCAGCTTATTTTAAAGCTGTAATATTTCTTTGCCATAGATAATGGTGCAGTGAGAAGCTCTTAGCATTCTCTCGACTTGCCTTCAGACTGTATCCTGAAAAAATGTAATTAACACATTCCAATTTCTGCTAAGAGTCACTAAGCAATTAAAATTAATATTTTATTACATGTTACACCATTTAGCATTTCCATGTTGAGTCACTGCTGTGCTGCAAGAAACTTAGAAATGTAAATGTTTTTAATAGGCTCAAAGCACTGAATTCATTAGCAATGTTTCTTTTTTTTAATCAGTATTATTTTTAGCAGATTTTTCAGGAGTAAAACATGCAGATAGATGTTCAGAAATCAGTAGTATTTTTTCATACATGAAATTGCACAGAGAAAATTATAAGTGTGTTTTAACTGGCATTTATTTATTTAACTTTTTCATCATGGTTTGGTCTTTGTCTTTAAAAAAAAATGCTATATACTTGAGTGCAGTCCCCTTAAGACAGAAGCTCCAAAATAAGTATCTGCAGAAAAATATGTCTCAGCATGGACATGCCTTTCAAATTCAATCAGTTTATATATAATGATATTTCAGAACCTAAAATACAAATGTGATTATTTTAAGGTCGCATATCCCCTACGTAATATAATAATGTGGCACTTGTTGAAATAGCATATAAATATGCAGAGTCACACAGAAAAAAAATTACACTTGGTTAATATGATACTGGCACAATTTTATTACAGCATTATAAGCACATCTTTTGGTCAAACATTTGGGATGAGTATGAGTGAGGTCAGTATTACTGTGACTTGCTTATGCTGTTACTCAACCTATTAACATGTAAAGGTTTTCAAATCTTGCTTAACCCAACTTCATAGGCAGAAGACTACAAACATTTTATTTTCAAATGCTGATTGTCATGTTCTAATTTTGCTTTGTTAAATGCAAGATTTCTTGGATACCTGTGAACATTGTGTAAAAATATTAGCCTATTCTAATAACGTTCAGCTGTGGATTCTTATAAATAGTAAAATTCCAATCAAGAAAAAATCTAGTGAATGCCTAGAAACAACTGTTATTATTAGCTGAGAATTTAAAATCCTTAGAAAATGCATACCTAATAGAGATAATACATAAGAGAAGGGTTGAAATCTCTGTACTGTAGTAGGAGGGCTTTTCTGTATGAACACTAGGCTTTAACATATGGAGCTGTGAAAAAGGAGTCTTCAGTGTCAGTTTACTCAAGTAACATTAGTCTTAATTCCTACATTTTGTGGTCATTTTTTCCAGTAACTTAAAGTACAGCACATATATTAAATTTTACTATTTTTACTTACCTTGTGTTTTTCATTATTATCTTGATAAGTGTTCATTATTGCCTTCTTTCCTTTCATTTTTAATCTAATTATTCTTATCCTAAGAGGAATATGCTTCACTCTCAAAGGAGCACAATTAGGTTTATTTTATTTGTTGTGTATTGATCTATACTGAAATCTCTCCCTGTATTCATCTAAATATATTCTTTTCCACCAAAATTGTAACTGCACACAAAACTTGTCAAGATAAGAGCACCTGTTACATATTCTTTTAGGCACTTTCTTTTGAAATGCCAATTTCCTTAAACTTTTTTGTATAAATTGTCTTCTGATGGATAACAACTTCAACTTAATAGAAGATTTATACAATAATAGCTAATGCAGGGCTTGACTAAAGAATTGTATGAATGTATATCACACTTGGCTTAATTACAATTATCACCAGCATCTATACCAGGGGTCTTCAAACTGACCTCTGCTCTATACAGAGAAAATAATGGGAAGTTGTATTATCTTCATTTTTGTTTGCATTATGCAAGGATGCAAACATCATTCTCTTACTGTTGAAAGATTCTTGGTGCTGTCCTATGACATTTTAAGCATATGTGAATTTAAAATTTCTTCCTATTGCACACAAGAAACTCCTATTTTAGGTAGTTCCTGGGCTTAACAGGCAGTGAGACAAATTAATTCTGGTAAAAGAACCTGAAGCAATACATTCATCAGGGATGATTTATTTAAGAACCATGTTACTGGTTCTATGAACATCAACTATAGATTTTTAATCTTTCAATATCCACCATACCTCCCATAATCTTGCAGTACATGACAGGCTTCTTTAATCTTAGGGCATATATGATGATACATTTAGGAAAGTATTTTATTGTGTGCAATAGCATTTATGAATACACAAGAAATAAAGGTCCAACTGCATCTAGGATATCACTTTCTCATAAATTCCTCCTTTTAAGCTGTATGATTCAAACATTTCTGTGCGTATAAAAGAATAACAAAGACTGCATTTTATTTAATTGATAGGCAACTCTACCATTTGTCATCAAAATTAAAATTAATCACAAGGTATAACTTTTTCCATTTACTAACAAGTCAGTTGCAGCCCATTCCTTTCAATGGAATTTTCTTCTATACCAGCACATAAACTTTTAAAGTGTGTTTCTATCTAGAGGAGAAATACTTTTCCACTGTGAAGAATTTAAGTTTCAGACAAGTACTTCAGAACTTTGTGTTTCTGCATTGTAAATTCCCAACAATTATAGACAATGCATCTATGTTAATCTCTACAAGAATGAACTTCTAAGTCTTTTAGAATTCTCATTGTCATAGTTAAAAGTATATTTGGAAACATGAAAAAATATTGAAAATTACATGGTTTTAATTTTCATTTTGGAGTTCCTTTTATACTTAGGGTTCTTTACATTCCTCAAAATGTAGCTGTAATTTTAATAAAATGTGAAGAATTTTGGCACATTTTAGTCATTTTTTTATAGAACAGAAACTGCAAGTATTTTATTCCTTTTCTAATTGTAATTTGTATTTTTAAACAATGTATAGCTATAGCTTACTTGAACTGCAATAAAGGTTTTTTTTAATATGATAAAGGAGATGAATTTAATATGCCATCTGTGGTAATTATTTATCCTAATTGGCTTGAATTATGTAGAGGTATATTATCATACATCAATACTGCTTACATGCAACAAGTTCTGCTAAAAAAACCCTTGTTTTTGAAAAAAATCACACATTCATTCATAAGTTGCCATTTCAGAACTTCATTTTCCACAGGATTTGTTTTGTGATGAGGATGCAAACCATGCAGATTCAAATTCAATATCTAATCTGCAATTTTTTAAGAGAATGAAACTGAAGTTTTAAACCAATCTGGAGCCCTTTCCTTCTTGCACCTAATCATTGCAGAAATATTCTCTAGTAACACTTTTTCTGCTTTGTCAATTTTCCTTCTTTATGTCCCCAGCTCTGTAGTGAGGCAGCATCTTCATCAGTTACAACTGAAGAACAAGAAGCTCATCCGATGAGAAAGAAAACATTTTCAAGGGAAAAAACCTAAGAAAGTCTAGTTGCCTTTTGAAAAGCACCCTTGGGATAACTGCAGCAGTTTTAATGCTATATTCTTCATAGAAACATAGAAGTCTGACGGCAGAAAAAGACCTCCTGGTCCATCTAGTCTGCCCTTATACTATTTTCTGTATTTTATCTTAGGATGGATATATGTTTATCCCAGGCATGTTTAAATTCAGTTACTGTGGATTTATCTACCACGTCTGCTGGAAGTTTGTTCCAAGGATCTACTACTCTTTCAGTAAAATAATATTTTCTCACGTTGCTTTTGATCTTTCCCCCAACTAACTTCAGATTGTGTCCCCTTGTTCTTGTGTTCACTTTCCTTTTAAAAACACTCCCCTCCTGGACCTTATTTAACCCTTTAATGTATTTAAATGTTTCGATCATGTCCCCCCTTTTCCTTCTGTCCTCCAGACTATACAGATTGAGTTCATTAAGTCTTTCCTGATACGTTTTATGCTTAAGACCTTCCACCATTCTTGTAGCCCGTCTTTGGACCCGTTCAATTTTGTCTATATCTTTTTGTAGGTGAGGTCTTTAGAACTGAACACAGTATTCCAAATGTGGTCTCACCAGCATTCTATATAGCGGGATCATAATCTCCCTCTTCCTGCTTGTTATACCTCTAGCTATGCAGCCAAGCATCCTACTTGCTTTCCCTACTGCCTGACTGCACTGTTCACCCATTTTGAGACTGTCAGAAATCACTACCCCTAAATCCTTTTTTTCTGTAGTATTTGCTAACACAGAACTGCCATTACAATACTCAGATTGAGGATTCCTTTTCCCCAAGTGCATTATTTTACATTTGGAAACATTAAACTGCAGTTTCCATTGCTTTGACCATTTATCTAGTAAAGCTAAATCATTTACCATATTACAGACCCCTCCAGGAATATCAACCCTATTGCACACTTTAGAGTCATCGGCAAATAGGCAAACCTTCCCTACCAAACCTTCCCCTATGTCACTCACAAACATATTAAAAATAATAGGACCCAGAACAGACCCTTGTGGCACACCGCTTGTAACCTGACTCTGCTCAGAATACTCGCCGTTAACAATAACTATCTGATGTCTACGCTTCAGCCAGCTGCAAATCCATTGAACTATCCAGGGATTAAGTCCAATCTTCACTAATTTATCTATCAGCTCTTTATGTGGAACCGTATCAAAGGCTTTGCTGAAGTCCAGGTAGGCAATATCCACGGCACCACCTTCATCCAACACCTTTGTGACATAGTCAAAGAAATCAATGAGATTAGTCTGACATGATTTGCCTTCAGTAAAGCCATGCTGATTTGGGTCCAATAACTTATTGTTTTTTAGGTGCTGATTTATCCTCTTTTTGAGTAGAGTCTCCATAATTTTAACTACCACTGATGTCAAGCTAACTGGCCTGTAGTTACCAGCTTCATCTTATTTCAACCCTGTCCAAGGACATTCTCAAAGGTGTATAATAGGCTTTGTCACCTATTTCCTTGGATATGAAATGGCCAGTTGGGACTGGGAAAGGAACCAGCAGACACAGGAAAAAGATTGGCAACAAATGTTATATAATAGGCTTTTCTATTGATTCAAAAGTTAAGTGGATAATTGGGAAAGCTCTACAACTCTTTTCTTTTTAAAGGAAATACAATATTTTCTTTTATCTTCAATACACTAATCAGTGTATTGCATAAATTTACATGTGACAATACAGTATTCAGTACTGTATTGAGCACTGTATTCAGTACAGTACTTTAAAAATATCTGAATTGTTTTTTTAAAAGATGTCTAGGGGTAACATTCACCCTATTTCAATATTTAATTTTTTACAAAAATACAGGAAAGCAAACAGCAAGAGTGTTCAGAGTACTGCACTTTTATATTTTCTATGAACTTTCACAGAAAAGTTGTCTAGTGATTTTTCAACTCTCCAATACATCTAAGAAAAACCTTGCTGAAACAATTTAAAAATACCAATCTGGAACAATTAATCTATACAAATTGTATGTTGAAACCTGTTACTTAAAACATATTTTCCTTGTATATTTTTTAAATTAAGCTGAGCTGTATATGTGCAGTAGATACCGGTAATTTTATTTTATGCTTTCCTCCAAATACAGTATGTCCTGATAGCAGTTAATTTAGATTAATTGTACGTAAACAAGAGATTTCATAAAAACAATGTTTAAATATTTTTATTTAGCTAATCAATTACTGAATAGAAACACAGAATGTTTCATATCATTCCTTTATCAAGATGCTATGCTTACCAGTATGAGTTGAAGTCATTCCGCACACACACCCAGCTGATTTTTCTCAAAGTAAATTTGCTAGTGACTTCAACTTGGCATGTCTGAAATGTGTTGGCAGATAGTTTGGATTCTAAATAAATAATCCAGTTGCTGTGATTTCTGTAATTTTTACCTTATCCTCTTTCAATGAATTTTGTTAACGAAAGTCTAGAAGAATTTTGCTTTCTTTCGAAGCAGGGAAGCCAAGAACTAGATATTCTCCCTTCCTTCTGCTATGGATTTGTGTGTTAGTAGTTCCTAGAATGAATTTCCCCTGAGATGCAGATGGCTCCCACTCTGCTGTTGGTTTAAAGGATTTCTTAGGACCGTGATGGCACAGGTGGCACACAGAGCCATATCTGAGGGCACGCAATGTGTTGCCTTATGCCAGCACACATGTTCACACTGGCCAGTGAATTTATGGCCTTCCGGAGGGTGGTGGGAAGTCATTTTTGCCTTCCCCAGGCTTCAGGAAAGCTTTTTGAAGCCTGGGGAAGGCGAAAAATGGCACAATGGGCCTATTGAAAGTTCAGAAACGAACTTCCAGTAGGCCTGTTGGACCCATTTTTGGCCCTCCATAGGTTCAGGAGGCTTCAGTGAGGTCTGAGTGCATGCGCATGGGGGAGCACAGGGTGGGTTGTGCATGCATTAGTGGGGGGAGGGCATTGCATTATGAGTGTGGCATGTGCACACATGCTATCGCAGTCACACGCACCTTTTTGGCACCCAAGCAAAAAAGGTTTACCACCACTGTCTTAGGAGCTTTTTACCTAGGCCTTTAGCAAGGCAGAAGAATCTCATTTTATTGTGCTTAGCATATTTTAATTTTCTATTTATTTTACTGTAATTTTTTTCATAGTCGTAAGATGCTCTGAGTCATTGAGAGTTGGATGGCATACATTATTTATATTATTATTACACCACCTTACAATCCTCATTTTTCCTTGCTTGCTAAAAGAAAGGTGCTTAGGTATATTTTCGGTTAAAGGTTACAAAAATATGTATTGTTAGCTTTAAAAAATAGAGTTAGGCTGCAGCTTAAAAATCTTTATTTCCTGTCTTGAAGATGCTAATTTAAAAAGCTGGGGAAAATTATAAAGGCTTAAATAAACTAAGTATTTATTGAAATACCATACACAAAAAAGGAACCAAAATGTGATATACGGGTGAAACTCTGAAATTAGAATATTGTGCAAAAGTTCATTTATTTCAGTTATAAAACTTAAAAGGTGAAACATAATATATGAGAAAGACTCATTACATGCAAGGCAAAATAATTCAAGCTGTGATTTGTCATAACTGTGATGATTATGGGGTACAGCTCATGAAAACCCCAAATCCACCATCTCCAAACATTAGAATATTACATGCAATCAATAAAAGGATTGTACATAGAACAATATCGGATCTCTGAAAAGTATAAGCATGCATATGTATTCAGTACTTGGTTTGGGTCCCTTTTGCAGCAATTGCTGTCTCAGTGCAGCGTGGCATGGAAGCTATCAGCCTGTGGCACTGCTGAGGTGTTATGGAAGACCAGGATGCTTCAATAGCGGCCTTCAGCTCTTCTGCATTGTTCGGTCTCATGTACCTCATCTTTCTATTGGCAATGACCCATAGATTCTCTATGAGGTTCAGGTCAGGTGAGTTTGCTGGCCAATCAAGCACAGTAATCCCATAGTCATTGAATAGGTTTTGGTGCTTTTGGCAGTGTTGGCATGTACCAAGTCCTGCAGGAAAATTGAAGTCAGCATCCCCATAAAGCTCGTCTGCGGAAGGAACCATGAAGTGCTCCAAAATCTTCTGGTAGACGGCTGCG
Organism: Erythrolamprus reginae; assembly: GCF_031021105.1. NCBI lineage: Eukaryota > Metazoa > Chordata > Lepidosauria > Squamata > Dipsadidae > Erythrolamprus > Erythrolamprus reginae. The sequence continues at coordinate 122,184,935 of NC_091950.1, forward strand.
GTAACCCTGGACTTAATGAAGCACAGTCGATGACATGGCTCCCCAAATCCAGATTGTGGAAACTTTTGCATCTGATTTGGAAACTTCACACTGGATTTCAAGCATCTTGCTGTGCATGCCTCTCTATTCTTCCTCCATACTCTGGGACCTTAGTTTCCAAATGAGATGCACACGTTTCCTCAGACTATGTTGATTTGGGGAGCCATGTCATCTGCTAGTATTGGTCTGCTGTGCTTCATTAAGTCCAGGCTATACTGTACACAGGCCTCAGAGACAGTATTTCTCTTGATCAGGTAAAATCCTTGCAAAGAAACTGACTTTCAATTATTCTCCAAAATTCTCTAAAGCTGAAGATAATGCAGAAACACAAAACTGTACAAGGCTGAAGGAAAAAATGCAGAGGATCTGCCTAATGTCATCCAAACTAAATGTACTTACCGGTATGTCCAATCGCCATTATTTTTTTTCTGCAATGAACATGCACTAAGGCCATGAACTTACAATAACTAATTCAGCTAGGCTGACTAGTGATTTTGATTGTATTTATCTTTGTCCAATAAACTCCTTTTTATACTGATATCTCTATTGTTTTGTTCCCATCATAATGGAACATCTTGTTAAAAATTTGTCCCACTGAGCAAAAATGCATCATGGCACAGATGTCCGAAGATTGACCAAGCTTTGCTAGCTTAGAATCTGTGCATTTTGAGTAGGAAGATCCCCAAGTGCTTTTATATTTTATTTTATTTTTTGAGTTGGACTGAAGAGACACCTTGGCTGGGAAAGCCAGAAAATCATTGATGTGTCAGGAGGATCAAGTTACAATGACAACCTATCAGGTGATTTGCTTTTAAAGCTTTGTTAGAGACCCCACAAACACACTTCATAGTCTGTTTCTGTGGCTTCCCTCTGGGAGGAGGTTTCAAAGTATTTAAAGCAGGACTGCTAGATTCTGCAACAGCTTTGTTCCTTATGCCATCTATTTATAGCAGGGTTGCTAGATTCTGCAACAGCTTTGTTCCTTATGCATGGAATGAGCTTTGTTCCTTATGCACCCTCTGGTAAATTTACAGGATTCCTTTTTTTTTTGCCATGTATTTGTATACATTTGGACTAGACTGTGGTGTTTCTCTGTCATATATGTGTACGTGAATATTTATTTATTTGATTTTTTTAAAAATGCCACCCTTCTCCTTAGACTCAGGGCAGCTTACGTTAGCAATAGCACTTTTTAACAGAGCCAGCATCATTTTACCCACCTTGGAAGGATGAAAGGTTGAGTCAACCTTGAGCCGGTGATGAGATTTGAACTTACTGCAGATCTAGCAGTCAGCTTTAGTGGCCTGCAGTACTGCACTCTACCCATTGTGGCACCTCGGCTATCATTTTGAAAGCGGAATGCAATAAAATTTCATTGTAACGCATGCTGATTAATGTACATTTAAAGTGACAATAGTTTTATTCTATTTTTTAAAAAATTGGGGGAACCTTTGGAAGGGTAATAAACTCAAATGCCTCATCATCATTAAGCTGCCACCAACCATAATAATAATAATAATAATAATAATAATAATAATAATAATAATAATAATAACAACAACAACAGAGTTGGAAGGGACCTTGGAGGTCTCCTAGTCTGACCCCCTGCTTAGGCAGGAAACCCTGCACTACTTAAGACAGATGGTTATCCAAAATCTTCTTTAAAACTTCCAGTGTTGGAGCATTCACAACTTCTGGAGGCAAGCTGTTCCATTGATTAATTGTTCTAACTGTCAGGAAATTTCTCCTTAGTTCTAAGTTGTTTCTCTCCTTGTTCAGCTTCCACCCATTGCTTCTTGTTCTGCCCTCAGGTGCTTTGCAGAATAGGTTGACTCCTCCTTCTTTACTGGAGCGCTGCTATCATGTCTCCCCTGGTCCTTCTCCTCATCAAACTAGCCATGCCCAGCTCCTGCAACCGTTCTTCATACGTTTTAGCCTCTAGTTTGCAACGTTAGCATTAAAGGCCAATTTTCTACCCATGACCGAAGCCGTTCTCAAATTTGTGTAAGCCAGAAGTGATTCGGCTTTTGCTAAAAAAAACCCAAAACGTGTTAAGTAACGGAAAATGCTCCCTTCTTTAGAATATGCTACTTTAGGCGGGGGAGAGAGAAGAATCCCAACACTTAACGCAACTAGCATTTAGACGAGAGAGATCCGGGCGTCCCTCAGTAGTTCTTTCTGAAGCGCGGCGCGAGGGCTTCGCGGAAGCGCGGGAAAAAAAATGTGTGGGGGGGGGGGGGAGGCGGTGGGGGGAGAGAGGCGGTGGGTGGGCGCCTCCCTGGGCGCGTGCCCGCCCCTCGCCCCGCCAAAGCAGCGCTCGCACGTGAGGGAAGGGGAGGCAGTGCCGCGGGGTGGGACAGCTCCTCCGGCAGACGCCTCCTATTTTGGGACGCGCGCGTGGGGCCGGACCCAGGGGGCGACACCCGGGGCAGCCGAGAGCAGGAACCGCAGAGCAGTTCGGCAAGGCAGCTCCAGCTGACCGAATGGGGTCCGGACACCCTCGCTCCGCCGCCGAGGCGCTTCTCTTCTTCTTCCTCCTCCTCTTCCTCCTCCTGCCGCCCACCGCGTCTCCCCAAGGTCAGCTGTGCGCCGCTGTGCGCGGGCGGGCGATGAAGGGGCTTCTTTTCCCGGGTTAGTAGGGCGAGCGAGGGGTTGTTGCGCTGCGTTTGGGCACCTCGCGAGTTAAACCTCGCCGTTAATAAATGGCCATCCAGGTGGAGCGCTTCGAGTTAAGCTGGCGGCCGGCCGGGTCGAGCAGCAGAGCTTGTCTGGCGTCAGTCCGCGCCCCCTTGCCCGAAAGCGGGGAAGCTCCTGCCTTCTGTGTTGGGGAGTTAAACCTTTTTGGGAACCCGCTACGCAGCCAGCATTTGTGGCACTATTGGACCCTTAAGTATCCACCGCATTGTTACATCGAGAAAGGTACACACTGCTCAAAAAAATAAAGAGAACACTTAAAACAACACAATATAACTCAGACTTCTGTGAAATCAAACTGTCCACCGAGGAAGCAACACTGATCGACAATCAATTCCACATGCTGGTGTGCACATTCAACTTTGCACAGAACAAAGTATTCAGTGAGAATATTTCATTCATTCGGATCTAGGATGCATTAGTTGAGTGTTCCCTTTATTTTTTTGAGCAGTATATTTTAAAGGCGAGTTCCTCCTCCGTTTGGTACAATGAGCCCACAGGTAAATTTGGGAAGAGGAAACCTGTCTGGGTTTTTTTTTCTTCCCCCACTTTGGCAACAAAACAGTATACTGTGTGGCTCAGGCTTCTGAGATGGGATGTGGGTGGAATAAGCTTCCCTAGGGGCAAAGGCTCCGGATGTTAAGAAATGGGCAGCAGTTAAAATGTGGGTTTAATTGATGGAGAACCCAGAAGACAAAATTAGACTTTCTTGGAGGTAGCTTTCTTTTGGGTGATCTATACCTAGTTTTATTTTAGGTGTGTATGTGTGGTGTGTGTGTGTGTGTGGGGGGGAGGATAGTGTCTTGGCATATTCGGGTCCTTTCCTGTGTAAAGTTGATAGAATCTTGGCTTATCTTGCAGGGGAAAAGACAGGAATATGTCAAGACCTACATACCTATACCATGAAAATCTACAAAAGCACACACTCACACACACACACATGTTATTGACATAATAATAACTTTGGAAGAGATATTGTTAGTCTTAAATTTTATACATAACATCAGACTGCCAATCATGAGGTGAGTTAGGATAAATAATACTAGAGGGGGGAAGAGGGAGTAGAGGGGGAAAGAGAAGGAGAGAGAGGTAGAGGAGGAGTGAAGGAGTAAATAGGTAGGAGGGGAAGAGAGGGAGAGAGGGAGGGGAGTACAAGAAAATGGAAAAAAAGGGGAAGACTGATGTTGGTTGATGTAAGTGCAGAACAGAATACGGAGTTTTGAACAATTGACAAAAATTTGTAATTAGGAATGTTATTTTTAATATTTTAAGGTATATACATATGAATCTGTGTTGTAATGGAGAAAAATAAAAAAATTGACAAAAAAGAAAAAAGAAATGGGCAGCAGTTATCTAGCAAATCAGTTGGTCTACATTCCCTTTTTGCATAAAGTTCATCTGTTTTTAAGTGCTTACATTTGACATGGGAGTACTAAATTCCGACATTTCATCTATTTTTAGTGCTTTGCATTTTAGTGCTGTGCTTTGGGGGGAAACTCAGTCCTATTTCTAGCCAATTGAAGTTAAGAAAAACTAGAGCAGTGATCCAACCTATAGTTACTGAAGATTAAATATATTTAAACCTAAGTGGGCTAATTTTTGAATGAACATCACAGAGTTGTGCAGATAAGTAATTCTTAAAAGGTTCTTGGTAGGGCCTTTTGGAAACTATATTGTGCTTTGAACAAGGCAGAGTAGTACATAGAATTAGCCACCCCAAGTCCTCAGAGAGGGGCGGTATATAAATCAAATTAAATAAATAAACAAATACAGCTGAATACAGCTGATGTTTTGTAAGTAAATGCTTCACGTAACATGGAATGTATAGAATCCAATTGGACTTTACAAGAATCCAAAAATAAAAAGATTTTAAAATAATTTCCTCTTGTGTGTAAAATAAGTGATTCTGTCCTATCAAATAAGTAGTGGTTCTTAGACACACTTTCATAGCGAATTTTTCTCCAATCTTGCCTTGCAAATATATAGAATAATTGTCAAGTCACATTTTATACACATGTCTAGATTTTTTTGATGTGTGAGCATAAAATGTTGAGGCCTTTTTCAAGTTGAACTTGAGTCCTTGTGACATATTATAAGCTTCTAAGACAAGTGATGGAACATTTGCAATACAGTACTGTAGGACAATATAAATTCCCATCCCTGTACTTGCCTGAATTTTTGATACTTCAAATGGAAAAAGCATAATGATAACATGGAATATGATTCATCATTATGACATCATTGTGAATATTTTTCACATTGCTGGTCGGAACCATTCCTATAGAACTTGCTTGCAGAGACAAAATTATACAATGCTAATGAAAAATCTACTATTCAATGGAATATAATGTGAAAGAGAAAAAGAAAGAAAAAAATCAGTTGAATACAAGCAAATTAAATGGCAACTGAAAAAAGAAATCAATCGATATATCTATTTGGATGACATTGAAAGGATAAGATATTTGGTCAGCCCCTTCTGAGGAGAGCTGATGGGCAGGTTTCAAAATATGTTTTACAAGATAAGCTTGGCTTACATGTGTGTGATGCTGTGATGGAAATATAAAGTGGCAGAACATGTAGTGACATCACAATACTTTTTTGTATTGTCAGTGATAGGAACTGATGCTTACAGCAAAGCATTACTTAATTGTGATGCCATAATGACAAGTCCACAGTTCTTTGCCACAGCATTGCTCGGGTGGGATTAAAAAATTCAAGATGTAATCATAACCATAGGGTCAAAGTCCCTTCCATTTCTGCATGTAATTCTATGGTCACAATTGCCATCCTGATTATTTTTATTCACCAGTGAGTCTTGACTCTCACTCTTTGCCTTCATTTCAACACATTGCTTATTTCAAAAAGATACTAAAATATTTTTAGTAGTTATGTTGATGATCTTGGTGAAAGCAGGATGGAATAGTTCATCCATCCTTGTTCTTCTTGACTTCTGAGTGGCCTTCAGTATCATTGACCATAGAATTCTTTTGTGCCAGAGGCAGAGTTTGGGACTAGGTCAGGGGTAGGCAAAGTTGGCTCTTCTATGACTTGTGGAATTCATCTCCCAGAATTCCCAAGCCAATCATGCTAGCTCAGGAATTCTGGGAGTTGAAGACTACATGTCATAGAAAGCCAACTTTGCCTATCCCTGGACTAGGTGATGCAGTTTTGTGCTGATTTGGCTCCTCTCTCTAAGGTTAGTCCCAATTGGAGTTGATAGGGAGTGGGACTTCCAATCCACAGCTCTCCATAATGGAGTGCTGCAAGGTTTGGTACTTTCTCAATTCCTTTTTAACATCTACATGGAACCTCTGGGTGGGATCATCCGTCATCAAATTTATATATCCATCTTTGGTGACCCAAGTGATGATATTGCTGCCCTCTCTTAATGCCTGGAGGTTGTAGATATTTGAATAAGAGACAACAGACTTTGGCTGAATCTTGATAAGATTTAGTGACTTTGGGTGCATGGAGCTTGGGTTCTGGGACATTAAGATTTTTAGTTCTGGGCGGGATTGCATATCCCAGTTGGAGCTGATATGCAACTTGGGGGTTCTTCTAAACTCGCAACTCCTGCTCAATGAGCAGGTGACGAGTGTGCCTAAGAGAACCTTTGTGCAACTTCAAGTGGTTTGCCACTTGTGTCCTTTCCTGGATTTCGAGTTCCTGAGCTCAGTCACTCAATCCCTGGTCATCTCACATTTGGACTATTGCATCACCTACTAGTTGGGGCTACTCTTGAAGAATATCCAGAAGCTTCAGCTGGTAGAGGACTCAGCCCCAAAGGCAGCTCTTTATTTATTGCTTTAATGTTTTATACAGTAGTGTAAGCTGCGTAGAATTGCCTTGGTAAGATGGATGACATAGAGTTTAATAAGCAAATAAATAAAAATAAACATTATGGATAATTGGATGATATTTCATTAAACTATATTTATGTATCGGCCTGAAGATAGGCAGTATGGAGCCTGCACCAAGTACTGATCTTCAAGCCAATAAATAAATTTAGACAGAAAACGGTCCATATTAGGTTTGAATGCACTTTGTAGCTAATGTAGGGCCTATCGTATTGATATAAATATTCATGGCAGTATGCTACATTCTCCACCAATTACTGTTTTGGCTATTTGTAGAATGTATTACAGTTCAGATTGGTGGAGAGAATGATGTGAGTTATTAGATGATCAAAACAGAATAACAGAGTTGAAAGGGACTTTAGAGGTCTTCTAGTACAATCCCCTGCTCAAGCTGGAAACCCTATACTATTTCAAACAAGTGGTTGTCCAGTCTCTTAAAAATCTCCAGTGTTGGAGCACCCATAACTTTTGGAAGCAAGTTATTCCATTGATTAATTATTCTATCTTCTTCTTGTAGATAACGCTATAATTTGCATCTTATCTAGACTTAAGCACAGACATTGGTCAACTTTCAAGTTCAATTATGCCTTCTCAATCTCAACAAGGAGATCTCACAAAAGTGCTGAGGAGGGCATGGATCAAGCCCATGATTACAACAATATTGAAAAGTATTCTATCCACTTGTTTGAATGCCCAAGGATGAAAAGTCTCAAGACATGTTGCCCCAGCTACCATTTATTTATTTATTTATTTATTTATTTATTCATTCATTCATTCATTCATTCATTCATTTATTCTCCTTAGGCGGCTTACAACATGTTAGCAATAGCACTTTTCAACAGAGCCAGCATATTGCCACCACAATCGGGGTCATCATTTTACCCAGATTTGAACTGCTGACCTACAGATCAACAGTCAGCTTCAGTGGCCTGCAGTACAGCACTCTATCTGCTGCGCCACTGGGATCCTCATCATGAAGTATGAAGACATCAGACCATTAGGGTTTCACCCATTTTCACCCATTAAAACTAATATTTGTTTATTTTTTTAGTTTTATATATGCCATTTGGGATAATGAACATAGGAGCCACGGTGCCTGTAGAAGTCATACTATTAGCTATTACTTATAATCAAATGTTGTGGTCTGCATATACGAGGTTACTGCTGTAAATTTTAATTACATTGTCACTCTCATTTCCCTTTGCACAGATGTTGATGAATGTGCACAAGGAATTGATGATTGCCACCCAGATGCCATTTGTCAGAATACTTTGAAATTGTATAAGTGCACATGTAAGCCAGGATACAGTGGAGAAGGAAAGACATGTGAAGGTGAGTGCGGTAAAACCATAAAGCTGATTTGGACTGAATATGATTGTTCTCAATACCTAGTTGAATAATAGTGACAAAATGCAAGTATTCGTAAAATGGGGTTATTTAAGTATACAGTATTATGGTAATCAATTTTTGTGACCTAATTTAAACTTTACTTCATCACACTTTCATAAAACCTGGTTTAGAACAATCTCTTGATTGTATCTTATAAGTGAGTGCATTTCAGGTTCTTTCCCCAGGAGGCTTGAATGGGCTGTTCAGTTTTCCGCTTTTCAAACCATACAGTTATTTTTCTAGATTGCGAAATGCTTAAAATCCTATTCCATATTCAAATAAAAACACATTTTTTAAAAAAAGAAGTGATTTATTTCTTTGCTTCAAAACATTCCAGTTGGTCAACATGATAAGACAGACAGGTAGCTCAAAATTTTAGTTATTAAGTGAGACAAAGTTTAGACCTTGCTTGTCAGAAAGTGATCACATGACTCCAGGATACTGCAGCCATCATAAATATGAACCAGTTGCCAATCATCTGAACGTTGATCATGTGATCATGGGGATGCTGCAATGGTCATAATTGTGAAAAATGATCATAAGTCACTTTTTTTGGTGTTGTAACTCCGAACAGTCACTAAATGAACAATTGTAAGTCAAGGATTACCTGTATATTCTTTGCAATATATGTATGCACATACAGAATCATATTGTGCTAAATCATTATTCTAACAACGATTAGTTGAACGCTGCACAATGTTTATCTTAACACATAATACAGAGTGATAAATCATTATTCATATAACATGTTAAATCAATAGTAAACATAATATTGCTCAGAATGATGTTCGACTTCCCACCCACCAAATCACATCCTAAACAGGAAAAAAATACCTTATTATAGTCTAAGTTTGCGGCTTACAACAGTATTTTACACCATCTGGTACTTTCTATCTTGTGACCCAGTTCCTTGCAGGTTAGTTAGTTATATGTTGTAAGAGATGGTACTCTGTATATGCTCTAAGATTAATATGGTGATGAATAGTAAAGCGAGGGGTGTTTGCCTCATTTGAAACACCAGTGAAAATTAAAATGGAGAATATTTATGGAGCTCCTATGGGGTTTTTTGTGTGTGAGAAAGGAAAAAAACAGCTGTTTTTAGCTGATTCAAAGATGTTAAAGTTGTTTCCCTGCAAAGTATTGGTCAGCTGATAAGTGGACTGTTTTAAGGTTGGGTGAGAGGGCAAGGCATAAGAGATTGCATTGATTGAAGAAAGAAAGATGACCCAGGGGACATAATGAGCAAAGATGAAGAGGATGTAGGCAGAGAGCTGTATGTATACCTGCATTACAGATCCAACTCCATTCTAATTGCAGCATCCAGGATAAATATGGGGAAAAAAATTATCAACCTCCATAACTTTCATATTTTATTTTGCATACCTATTGATACATATGCATTTTGTACTGTATGATAAAATCCTTTTTTGACACCAGAGAAAGGTTCTCAACTTAAGTCTAAAGCTTTGCAACTTTAGGCCAATCTGAAGAACTTTATTTCTATAAAAAGGTGATTGAGAAGGTGATTATCTCACAATTACATACTTATAGATCAAATAGCTCTGTTTCAGTCAGGCTTATGACCAAGATAGAACTTTGAGACTGCTTTGAACATCAGGGTGAATGATTTATATAGAAACTAAACTAAAACTTTCAATTCCTCCTATTTTTGCTACAATTGATCATATCACTGTATAGTGGGCCACATGGTGAAACTTGAGATTTTGTCTGTGTCAAAAACTTCATTCTGGAAAATACTTGTTTGGCATTTAGAATGTCATATAGAATTCTCCCCCCACCCCTGCCCGCTCTTCAACATCCTAATGAAACTATTGGGTGAGAGTATTGAGAGGGGATGTCTTTAATCTGGTAATACTAACCAGACATACTGGCCACTGTCATTTAACTCCAAAGAAGCAACTGATACTAATAAATTTTGCTTAATCCTTGCATTGTGCTGAACCTCTAGATCATAACCATACCATTCTGAGAGGTTGTTAGGCTGTTTTAAAAAAGAGATCCTCCAGACTCCTTGGGTTGTGGACCAATTGCCCCTATTAGTGGATCAGCAGGCTCTACATTTAGTTACTCATGCCCTGATCATTTCCTGCATTGATTATTGTAATGGGCTATACATGGGGCTGCCCTTGAAGAGCATTCAAGAGCTTTAGCTGGTGCAAAATGCTTGTTCCTAGATTAGTACATATTATGCCATTGCTATAGGAACTGCATTGGGTACCAATTTGCTTCCAGACTTAATTCGAAGCCCTACATGGCATGGGGCTGGGTTAACAGTTAATAGATTAACAGAGTTGGAAGGGACCTTGCACATAATCTATTTATGTATTTATTTATGTATTTATTTATTTATTTTGTCCAATACACAATGAGGGTTTTAGTGGGTATATATCTATATACACATAGTAAAATACATGATGAAGGTTATAGTGGAGATACTCATAGTAAAATATATCTAAGAAATAATAGAAAAGAAGGTATAGTAATAGAACATATCAATGAAAGAACAGAAGAAGAGATATAGGAATAGAAGAAAGGTATAGGAGATATAGGAGAGCAATCTAGTACAACCCCCTGCCCAAGTAGGAGACCTACACCTGTCTCTACCTAAGATTGAACTCACAACCTCCTGATTGTGAGGCAAGAGTCCACCTCTAGATTGTTTGAAGGACTTTCTCTCCCAGGTTACATCTACCTGTTCCCTAAGGACCAGCACAACAGGCAAATTGTAGATCCTATTCTCTAAGGAATGATACCTGACAAGGCCTAAGAGGACACCTTCTTCTGACATGGCACATAACCTTTGGAACCATTGTCCCCCTTGAAATCAGATTAGCCCTGACCTTATTGGTCTTCTGGAAGGAAGTTAAGATGTGGCTTTTGCCAACTTGCCTCAATAGCAATAGCAATTAGACTTATATACCACTTCATAAAGCTTTACAGCCCTCTCTAAGTGGTTTACAAAATCAGCATATTGCCCCCAACAATCTGGGTCCTCGTTTCACCAACTTGGGAAGGATGGAAGGCTGAGTCAACCTTGAGGCTGGTGAGATTTGAACCGTTAAACTACAGCTATTAGTTAGCTGAAGTGGCCGGCAGTACTGCACTCTAACCACCTCAGCTCCTAATCAAGGTCTGGCAGTGGTGGTATGGAGCCTACCAAATGGTTATTCTATAATCAAATGGATTGCATCCCTCTGCACACTATTGTAGTCATGCCTTTTGTTACTTTATGTATTTTATATGTGTTTGCTTAACTCCATGAGCTGCCAGGAATCACATATGTAAGATGGGCAGTTATATACACTGAACAAACAGAATGGAAGCAGTACTGGACATGAGAAGATTTAGATAATTTATTTTTGAAAAAAATACGCTATTTGCAAAGTTGAAATGATTTATTAAAAACATACAGATAATTTAATCCTGTCACAACTTATCTATAAGAAACAAGTAGGTATCTATCAAATGGCTTTTGCTTTATTCTCCAGATATTGATGAATGTAATAATGAGTTCAATGGAGGATGTGTCCATGAATGTTTTAACATTCCAGGCAATTATCGCTGTATATGTTATGATGGCTTCATGTTGGCTCAGGATGGTCATAATTGTCTTGGTAAGGATATGCCCCCCCCCCCCAAAGTTATTATGTACTGACATATTTATTGTGTGCCTAGCCTTAGATGAACTGAAATGCTAATTCAGCAAAATAACATCTTTGTTATTTATTTTATTATTATTTATTTATTTATTTATTGGATTTGTATGCCGCCCCTCTCTGCAGACTCAGGGTGGCTAACAACAGCAATAAAACAGCATATAATAATAATCCAATACTAAAACAGTTAAAAACCCTTATTATAAAACCAAACATACGTACAGACATACCATGCATAAAATTGTAAAGGACTAGGGGGAAAGAGTACCTCAATTCCCCCATGCCTGGTGGCAGAGGTGGATTTTAAGCAGCTTACGAAAGGCAAGGAGGGTGGGGGTAATTCTAATCTCTGGGGGGAGTTGGTTCCAGAGGGCCGGGGCCGCCACAGAGAAGGCTCTTCCCCTGGGTCCTGCCAAGCGACATTGTTTAGTTATTACGTGTATTTATGAAAAGAGCAGAAAATCACCATTTGTTAATCACAATCATTTAACCTTAACCATGATTTTTAAAAATTGCAAAATAAATGGTTGTTTATTTCAGCTAATCATAGCTGGATTTTAAATGACATCTCTGAACTGTAGTGATTGGAAATTTCCCATTTTCTGCCTGAGCCCAATCCACAGATGAAAAGGAATAAGTGAGTCCCAGGCCCAGTCTGGTTTACATTTACAATGTTAGGTCATATTAAGGGCTTGACAAGGAGCTTTCTGTCCACAGGGCAGATTTGGTCTACCTGTCCCCACCACCCAATCCCACTTCCATTCCACATCAATGAATATAGTGGGCATTTGTTAGTCTACTTTAGCCAAACAAAATGTTTTTGAGGCTGCATGCTGAAGAGAGCAATAGGCAATAGCTTTCTTCTAGAAGTCAAAGGACAATAAACAAAAGGTAGCCTGGAGAGAATAATATGACAAGGATTTTTAATATAGTCATACTTTTCTCATATATAGTTGTGGCCAAATTTGTGGAAAACTTTTTGGAAAAGTGTATTTTTGAATTTTGATAGCACCACTTTTTTTGTTGAAGTTTCAGGGTAATCATATTCCACTGCTAGAATGGCCTGGGAATAGCTCAGACCTTAACCCAATTGAAAATCTATGGAGCTGACTAAAGAAACTTGTTAGTCAGAAGTGACCCAGTAAGAAGACCCAGTTAATAGAAGGAATCATTCAATCTTGGTTTCACATTATTTATTTATTCTTCTATGCCGCCCAGTCCCGAAGGTCTGGATTATAACAGTTACAGAACTAGAAGACTTGATTCACTCCATGGGAACATGTTGTAAGGCCATGCATATTCATGCTGAAGGTTACCCGACTAAGTATTAATTGACGTGGTGATAATTTTTGTATATTATGCTTCACTTTTCTTTTTGATAACTGCTATTCTAATAGCAAATCCTTCATAAAAGTTATTTCATTACATTTTTGATTACATTATCTATCCATTGATATATATACTTTTATGGTACTGGAGTACTCCCAAAAAGGTGGTGTTGTGGTATTGGCTAGTTTTAGAAAATACATTTTTCACAAAAGGTTTCCACAATTTTAGCCACTACTGTGTATCTTTAGTACCTATGGAATTTGTACATCTATTGTTAGGCAGGCAAAGAATGAATGCATCACACAAACAGTGATGGTGGGGTTACCAGGAAAAAAAAAACTTAAATAGTTGATGATCTGACTTTGTTTTTTTCTATTGTTGTTGTTATTGTCGTCATCTTCATTGTTATCCTGTAATTTAGTCCTGAGATTAATATGCCTGTTTTAAATAGGCTTCAAGGAAAAATATCTGCAGTTTTATTCATGAAATTATAACAATTAGAAAAAACAATTTTAGTGGGCAGCTTAAGGAAAAAATTAAACTTTGTATTTCTTCAGAAAAATAAATATCTGTATAGTGTTAAGTTTTATTGAGTCTGAATAGGAGTGATAGGAAAAATAGGGCAACTATCCAACCAATTGGCTATTTAGTTCATTACTACTTGATGGGCTATTTGTGTGTAGCTGTTATAGACTTATTTATTTATTTGCCATCCATCTCGCTGCAAAGTGAATTTGGGTGACTTACAAGCTTACATGGTGTTGGTTCAAAATTGGTTTCATGTGTATTCCAGATACGGATGAATGCTTGGTCAATAACGGAGGTTGTCAACATGCTTGTATCAACACAGTGGGTAGCTATGAATGTCGTTGCAATGAAGGATTCTTCCTCAGCGATAATCAGCACACCTGCATTCACCGTTCAGAAGGTATAAGCATTTTCATTTTTACAAAAACATGCACGAGGCTCTTCCTTTTCCCCACCATTCAGAATCCATTTTCTTGAATCATGTGGTTGTATGGAATGATCATACACAGTAAGCGGAGTTTCTAAAGATGTTATAGGATATGCTATTGATAAAAGGACAAATTGTAGCTTGTCTCTTGCCTGTTTTTAACTATTACATTATACGGATTCTGCTCAGGCAGGTATGCATTAGACAATAACTTCTCAGTGATGCATGGCTAGGAATTAATTTTTATTCTATCTTGGGAATGGATGCCATTAAAATCAGGCAACAGTCTCTAAGATAGTGGGGGAAAGGGTGCAAAATTGGTAGTCATTCCTCATTTATACTTTCTGCTTCTTCCTCTGTGTGAAGGCACTCTTCTTTTTCTCCAAGGCTAGTTGGAGCAACTGTGGTTTACATGCCCAAAGCAGGAATTCAGAGAACTTCTACTTGGTGATGGAGCCTTGAAACTTACTGTCGATGAGCATTCCCAAAACAATAGGATAAAAAAAAGCTTGGCCATTTTGTGCTGTGTCACAGTTTGTTTAAATAATCAAGTACTGTAAACCATGTACAATCTTCAGAGCACATAAAATTAGCTTGTACAGTGGTCCCTCGATTTTCGCGGGTTCAAGCTTCGCGAAACGGCTATACCACGGTTTTTCAAAAATATTAATTAAAAAATACTTTGCTGTTTTTTTCCCTACACCACGGTTTTTCCCGCCCGATGACGTCATACATCATCACCAAACTTTCGTCCGCCTTTAATAAATATTTTTTTAAAATAAACTTTAATAAATAAACATGGTGAGTAATAATCTAAATGGTTGCTAAGTGAATGAATAATTGCAATTTAGGGGTTTAAAGTGTTAAGGGAAGGCTTGTGATACTGTTCATAGCCAAAAATAGTGTATTTACTTCCGCATCTCTACTTCGCGGAAATTTGACTTTCGCAGGCGGTCTCGGAACGCATCCCCCGCGAAAATCGAGGGACCACTGTATTGATAAAACCTACTGGTGATATAAAGCAACTGATGGTGATGAGCTGCAAAATCAAAGTCACTACTTGCTATGTACAAGTTTACAGGATTCACTTTCATTTTACAGATTGCAAGAGAAAATTAACTTAATTAATAGCTGCATTATTTACTCCTCGTGAAAATGTTATCACTATAAAGATGGTATCTTTTGAATTTCAAAATTTAAGGTCTTTATTGAAATAGGATTAATTGTTCTTCTTTGTTTCTATAATGTTATTTAATTGATAGGAAAAAACTAATTCTTAATTTTACAACCTCTTTCAATCAAAAGGCATTTAATGGTGGTAATATATTTGTAAAAGTATATATGGTGAAAGGCAGTATTTCAGCATGTGGCTATTCCCTTTGCACTACAACTTTCAGGGGAATAATTTTCTCTTTATGCAGAAATGAGTAAATCAGAATTCCCTATTTGAAAAGTTAGTGTTTTCACTAAACTTTACCAAAGTAGTTGCTTATACAGTATAACTCTTGTTTCTGAGCATGCACAAAGAAATCACACTATTAGCAGAAGCTAAGCTGTTAATTTTCTTAATGCTTTTTATAGGTCTTTTAACTACTGGCATGTTGAACCTTTCAAATGCCAAACAACAGAAGAGTTAATAAGACTAATTTGTGATCCTTTGTAATAGAAAAAGATGGCCTAACAACATAATAGTGATTTGTGGGTTTAATATGGATTTTTGTGTCTTTTGTGTTTCTGATTGGATGAAGACATCATTGTATTCCTAGTTTTCTCACTGTGGGAAAGAAATCAAGGAACCAGTAGAGCAGAATAATCAAAGCAATATAGCAGCTATTCCTTTGTTAGTCAGAGTCACTTTCGAAGAAGTATGTTGGAATAAAAGCACAGCTTATTAAAAAGCTTCAGAATTTTCTAAGGGCATGATGTTAGTTACAGTTTTTCCTTGGGAAAAGGAAAGTAATACCAAACAAAACTTAATTCACAAATTATAGGACAGCTTGGTTTGGAATGCATTATACATTGTTTTATCTACTGTTTCCAAGCTGGAATGAGAAGCTCCTGATGCGCATAATGAATTATGCATCATTATTAGGTAGTCTGTAAATTAGTCTCACATATATCAGCACCTTTTTGAATGCCCTGTGGATTTAGAAGATGTCCATCCCCCTGTCCCCACATCTCCCCACCATGAAGGTTTATGTCAAAGGGAAAATATATTGGAAACTTCATTTCCAGAATTTACAATATATTTCTTTTTTGTTAATGTGGGATCTGGGAGACTTGCTTCTCCTTCTTATATTAAACAGGGATAATTGTTTGCATATGTGAAATACTAAAAAAAAGGCTGATCCATCTCAAGGTAATTATTTTCCTAATTGTAAGTTCACAGCAAAATCTACGCCCACACTTTGGGTTATAAAAATGATTCCACATTGAATATTTATTACTTTATTGGTATGATATGGGAAGGTATGTGTTTGTGTGTGTGTGCGCGTGTGATAATTATTTGATTTAATGGACAGGGGGTAAACTATTTTTTTTTTAATATAGCTTCCGTTCTTATAAAACAAAATATTCCCAAAGAGAATCTATAATAAGATTTCCTTATGAAATTTGTTCAGTATTATTGATATGCTTTGCGTGGTCATCAGAAATTATAGAAAGTCTCTCATGTGAATTTCCTTTAAGTCTCTTTGATTAGATGCTGATATTAAAGAAAAATCTAGACTTGAAGAAATATATGTTTGCTCGCTGAGTCCATTATAAGAAATAAAACAGGACAAGGGATAATTCCATGCATCTATATATTTAGAATGAAGCATTTCTCCCTTCTGTAGCTAACAATAAATCAGTAGCACTCTTTCTCTGGATAAATGTTGTTTGTAGAAGATGCAGGCAGATCTTAGACTGGGAAAGAACAAGCTGCTTCATTCTTTATATGGTGGGTGTGTTTCTTCATGTTTAGTAGGCATCAGGATGAATTTCAAGGAGACTTTCTCCCTAATTTTACATTTAAGTTCATGAATCAGAAGCAAGACTTTTAGAGAAGACCAAGCTTTCAGTAAATAAATCTTCTAAAATTAGATATGCTTATCTGGTCCAAGTTAAAGACTGGCCATAGAATTACCGGTACCTATCCATCAAAATCTAATGAGAAGGAAAGTCTCACTCATATGTATGTATGTGCGTCTATAATAGTGACCATGTTGGTATTTTCTAAACATTTATTGAATTCTTGAGTTCTATTAGTTGTCTGTCCTCTTCAAGAATGAATATATTGTTAGGAATTAAGTATTTATTGAGGTATAGTATATTTTAAATATATCGAGGATCCATCTTCTGCTTACTGTATTTTCCAACTCGCCTCTCAGCTCACCCTATTCCATTAAACATTGTGAAAGTAATGCCAGTTCACAATTAATGACCCCATTTTTCCCTTTAAAACTTATAACAGATTTATAAATTTAGTTAAACTTTGAAGGGGGTGCATCCTATACTGTTATACTCTTGCTATACAAGTTTTATTCCTTTTTTCATATAGGATTGATTGTCTCATGACCCACTTAATTATTAAATGGTGATAAATATCTAGAATCTGTTGTCTGTATTTAACAACCTCAGAGAATACTGATACATCCACACTGATTGTTTTATAGAAGGTGTGAGCTGCATGAATAAGGATCATGGCTGTGCCCATATCTGCAAAGAAGCGCCAAAAGGAGGAGTGGACTGCGAATGCAGACCTGGATTTGAACTGGCCAGGAACCAAAGAGACTGCATTTGTATGCAACCTTCTACACCTACCTGACTCTTTATGCAGCCCTTCTGATCAGAAGGAATTGCTAAGCACCTCTCTAATTATCTTCTGATTTAAAAGATTTCCACTGTTCACTTGGTTTTTGTTCACTTCTGCTCACTAAAGTTTTGCCTTGTGATAATTTTCATGATTATCAGATGCCGCAGATGGTACGCGTGGTTGATAGTACAGGGTAGATGGCATGCATTAGAGATGTGTTTAGACTGCCAATCTTTCTTCATAGAAGAAATCTCTTCCAACTCTGTTATTCTTTCTTTGTAGAATTTTAACTAGAGCTTTGGAAATAGAATTCAGTAGCCAAAGATATATATAAAGTAACTGCGAGAATCCAATCTTGAATCCAATATTATGTCTTCTGGTTGACTTTCTAATCAAAGAATAAATCTACAATACTATACCTATGCCAACCTATCAGAAGTTATTATAACTCAATTAAGCTAAGTTACATTTTTGAATAGCACTGAATAGCACTGCCATATTTAATATCCATGCAGCTTAGCCGAGAGCATGGGTGTCCACAGAAGAGTATGAAAATCTGTAAGATGTTGGATATAGTGTCCTGGTTGAAGCACCATATCTTTTATACATGTGTGCAATATCAAAGTGCGCGCAAGGGAAGGCCTCAACAGTGTCATACTCATAGTAAATCTTGCGGGTTTAAATGAAAGCTGATGCCTGAGAAAAAGTGCTATCTTTAAATATTAGATTTGAGTCTGAAATAAAAAATATGCCTGTACATTACCACAGTAACCCAAAGCTGCTTTTTGAAGAGGAACTAGACTTTCTGGCTTTTTTCTTTTAAGACATTTTGCTTCTGATCCAAGAAGCTTCTTCAGCTCTTAGCTGGATCAGAAGTAAAATGTCTTCAAAGAAAGTCCAGTTGCCTCTTGAAGAAGCACTTTTGCGACAACCTGGACAACTGAGAATCTCCGTACGCATTACTACAATAACTTTTTTAAATCAATTTTATACAATGTAAATCAATGGATTTAAAATTTTATGTTGACTATTAGATAACTAAATAGCTATTTATAAATTATTAATAATTATTAATAGTATTAATTATTAACAATTAATTAATATGTATAACATATAGTATAAGGATCATTTCTTATGAGATGGGCAATGGGCACCCATATAAATTTGATAAATAAATTCATAAATTCAAAAACAACATTAATTTAATTGCCAAATATTAATTGTTAAAGAATGCCTATACTGTACTGTATTTGGAATAGTAGGGTCTCCTGCTTGTGCAGGGAGTTGGCCTAGATAGAAGAACTCTAAGGTCCCTTCCGACTCTGTTATTCTATTATTGTTTAATTTTGTTGCTGCCCTTGCATTTAATAAATGTTCATTTGAGAATTATGTTAGAAGGATAGATAATTTTTCTGTTAAAGTAGCTCATAGGCCAACAATCATATAGGACTCAAAGATGCAACAGTCAAGGGGGAGAGGTCCTGAATTCAGAATGATATTTATTTGTTTGTTTGTTTGTTTGTTTATTAGATTTGTGTGCTGCCCCTCTCCGTAGATTCGGTGCGGCTCACAGCAATAACAAAACAATGAATGACAAATCTAATATTTAAGTAACTAAAAACCCCTTATTAAGAAAGCAAAGCATAAACACAAACATACCATGCATACATTGTATAGACCTGGGGGGAAGGGAATATCTCAATTCCCCCATGCCTGACGACAGAGGTGGGTTTTAAGAAGCTTACGAAAGGGTGGGGGCAATTCTGATCTCTGGGGGGAACTGGTTACAGAGGGTTGGGGCCGCCACAGAGAAGGCTCTTCTCCTGGGTTATAAATACTTCAGAAGTTTAATTGGATCTTTACTTTCCAGTGACTTGCAATCATGGAAATGGAGGCTGCCAGCACAGTTGTGAAGATGCAGAAGATGGGCCTGTCTGTGGATGCCATCCGGAGTACACAGTGCATGCCAGCGGAAAGACATGTATTGGTATCTCACTTCTTTTCTGCTACATTATGTGTAGACAGGTTGTAAATAAACATGTGACAGTTTCTGAATGAGTGATTTCTCTCAATAAAAATATAGATTTTTTTTTTTTTACAGTTCACTTAAAAATTGCAGAAAGTCCAAATAGTTTGCTTGCGGAGGAGAAATGTGTTGGATTGGGTTAGTCACATAACAGCACATGCACAGCACATGCACTTAACAATGGGCTTTGATGATGCACCTGACTAATTGATGACACTAATGATAATAGCGGCATATAAATCAAACAAACAAACAAACAAATAAATAAATCTTCCATTAATAGATATCCCCAACCTTTCTTGTTCAGCGGTGGTGGCGGCAGGCAGGGGAGGGAAGGGACTGGTTTTGTGCAGACAACTTAATCCCATGCGTGAGCAAATTAAGTTTTGCACCCTAACCTGCCATATGTGTGGTCCAGTTTCCAATGGGCTACGGATTGGTACCGGTCCTTGGACCAGCAGTTGGGATCCCTGAATTAAAATATTCCCTTAGACTGCTAAAACTGTAGCTTTTAATTGGGCAAACTGGTGCATTGCAAGGTAACAATTTTTGAATCAAGTTATCTCAAATGGGCTGGTTTACTGACACATCCAAAATCCAGGGAAATTAAATTTCGAAAATGTTATGAAATATTTTATGAAATAGAAATTAGCATAAAACATTATGACATAATACAAAATGTCGTAAACATTCCCTATGGTCAACTTCTGATGTCTGGCTGTTTTCTATACCAGGGGTCACCAACTGTGGCAACTTTAAAACTTGTAGACTTCAACTCCCAGAGTTCCTCAGCCAGCTTTGGGAGTTGAAATCCACAAGTCTTAAAAGTTGTCAAGATTGGGGACCATTGTTCTATACAGTTCAACATGAATTATTTTCAAAGTACCGTAGATATATTTCTGAATATCTCCCTGGAATTTACAGAACTATTCCATACTTTAGAAACTCTGCTATAGTTGAAAACATTACAAATACCATCATAAATTCTCTTGTAACAAGGTTAGAATGAACTTGTAACTAATATCATGAATAAACTAGACATTATATACTGTATTTAGGTCAAAGATTAGGGTGAAGTAAACGTTATTTGTACTATAATGCTGTTAATATTATGTTTTTCAGTGAATTCAGGTTTCAGAATTTTGGTGCTTTCATTTGAAGAATTGATAGTAATAGCATTTAGATTTATATATTGCTCCATAGCTCTTTACAGTACTGCATGGGTGGCTTAGAAGCTTTATTTGCATATTTCCTCCAATAATTTGGGTTCTCGTTTTACTAACCTCAGAAGGATGGAAGGCTGAGTCAACCTTGAACCCTGGCAAGATCAAACTCAAGGCTGTGGACAGTCTCCCTGCAATACTAGACCACCGAGCCACCAACGCTCCTTAAAGCTTAAATACTTAAATTGATTAAAATATCAACATATCAAGAAATCCCATGTTTGGCCATTATACCAAAAACTCCTAAATTTACAAATTGGAAATGATCCTAGAGATCACCTAGTCTAATCACCTACTCAGTGAATCCACTACTATGACACCCCTATGAGATGATTGTCCAGCTTACTGCTAATGAATTCTGCAAGTAATCATGCATTGTATCAGGTATTGTATGTAAATTAAACTTGCTGCTTATAACAAAGCATGTATGACAAAGGAGATATCGGTGTAATAGCAGCAGGAGAATTCTAAAAATCATTGCAAAATAATCATCTGGAAACTGGTGGGAAAGAACACAATTTTTATGGCAGAGAGAAAAAAACCCCCAAGATTGCCAAAGGAACTGTTGTAATACAATGTATTTTATAAGCAAAGGGAAACTCGTTATTCCTTAGGAAGGTTTTTGAGTTAAAAACACATTTACTAGAAAAACACATTCTATATAAAATTGAGCCAGAACAAAACCTACTTTCTACAATCCTTCATTTTGGATGATAATTTATTTTCTTTTATATAGCATGTATCAAACTGGGATATATGAGCTGGTCATACAGGATTACTTAACTATGGTTTACTGATATCACCATCTGTGGGATTTACACAGTAGGCTAAGCGTGGTTTACAAAAGTTGTGTTAAAACAACATGCCAAGTCAAAACCAGGTAAACATGGTCTATGTGTCCAAAGGGGGTGAACCTATAAGTCAAGTAAAGGTAAAGTCTGCCATGATAGTGATGAAAATCCCTTTGAAGTTACCATGTAGATAATTATTTTCTTAACCAAAATCTATTGTCTAGAACGGGGGTCTGCAACCTTCAGCTCTGGAGCTGCATGTGGCTCTTTTATCCCTCTGCTTTGGCTCCCTGTCGCTCAAAATATGCATCACAACTGCCAATGTGTGTGACATTTCCCGGCACATAATTTATTGAGTTTTTCATCCATCTTTCTTTCCGGAGTTCAAAATGTTTTGTTGCATGCAGAAATAAAAATGTGTTTTCTCTGTAGCAGGTCATTGGTTTCATAAATGCAACACAGTACCTTTTTTTATACATAGCATAAAGGTTAAAAAAAAAGATATATGTAGTGTTATCTTCATTTTAGATATCAAAAGGGTTTTGTGACTCCCGTTGTTTTTCTTTCTGTGGGAAAGAAGTCCAAATGGCTCTTTGCATGTTTAAGATTGCTGACCTCTGGTCTAGAACATTAGTTTTTACTCCTTGCCTGATCATTTGATATTTATTTTCTTTTCCATACTAAGAAAGAGTAGAAGCAGCCACAGAGATCTCTGAAAACAATGTTACGGCAGGAACTGATGCAGACAAACGAGTGAAGCGGCGACTGCTTATGGGTAAAGAAATGTTCAGGTCTGATAGCTATTTGTAAGAGATTTCCAAGCTTTGCTGTATGAATAGCAGGAATAATCACCACTGTGTAATGAGTTTACAGGAACTGAAAATTCTTATTCCACCTAATGAAATTAATACAATTTCTATATAGTAGACACCAATTGTCCCTGCAATTACAGAGCTTCTCATGTTCTGTTTTTGTCAGTTGGCATGAAATATATTCAGAAAAACTTTTTCATTGAAGTACCATGCTATTTGCTGATTACTGTTGCACTTTCTGTTTCAAATATGTAGAAACATATAGCGCTAATTCATATTTCTGGAAAAAGGTAGTGAAACTATTTTTAGTTATACTTTATTAAAATTTCTCAAAGAATGAAATTAAGAAAAGAAAAAAATAGGAATGAAAAATAAGGAGGAGCAAAGTGCAAGGGATAAATGAAAAAGAGAGAGAAGGTAAAAAAGTAAATTTTTATTTTCTTCGATACAGTTACAAACATTTTAATTTTTTTTATTCTTTGCAGAAATTTAATAATGTATTACTAATTAATGTATTACTAATTGTATTCATATTATTGTTCTGTTTTGGTACATGCTGTGAGCAGCCCTGAGTCTTCAGAGAGGGGCGGCATATAAATCCAATCAATTAAACAAACAAACAAATAATAAAACTTATTTTTTTAAAAACAGCAAACTATGGAGGATGTTTCAGGAGAAAATTAGCCAGTCAAAATGACTTGATTGTTCCTCAGTATATACCTATTGTCCCGCCTAATTTTCTAAGATTAAGTGGGATATCGACATACAATGAGGAATAATCAAGTACACTTGCTGCAGCTAAAATGCTATGACAATGAGGATATGCCCCAACAAACAAATTGATATGTAGGAAATATATGGATACATCAATGAAAAACAGCAGCCTAGGAATGTAGCTATTGTGGGAAGATTGAATTATAGAGAACATTGAAGGAAGATCTGAAAATTGCCTACAATATTTTTTTCATTTAACAAACTTAGAGGAAAAGAATGTCCACTAGGCCTGAATAGCCATTAAATTGGTGAATAGGATGTTAAATATAAAAAAAGGATCCTAGTGGTGCATCGGTGGAATTTTATACATATCTAAAACAGCAACCAGATATCTGTAGCATTCAAAATTTAATAAACAGAAGTCAGGAAGTCGTAAGCTTACTATACTGCTTTTAAATGCCTTTATAAGCCCATGTGATGAAACTAGAGTACTATGTATCATTTTGGTAGGTATAATGTTATCAGAGGCAACATGCTTCTAAATACCAACCATTGAATATTAGTCATTAGGAAATGCAGATAGGAACAGTTAATCAAATGCAGTTTGTGGAATAGAAACTTTGGCCTGATCCCGTACAGATTTTCTCGGATTCCCATGGAAGCCGAACTGAATACTTATCTGTGGGTAAATTCTTATAGTTAACCTATCTTGATTTTTTAAAAATGTTTAAAACTGAAGTTATTTATCGCCTAAATGTCTCTGGAATTCTTGGTGCTCTTTCAACTTGGTTTAGAGATCACCAAGAAGTCCATGGTTCAACCCTAAGATAATCTCTGGAAAAAAAAATTGGATGTGTTGGTTTAACATTAGAATTTGATCAGAATTCATTCGGTTGAATAAATAAAAATATCTCATTTCAAATTGTGTTCTAGGTTTTTTCCCCCTGCAAATGTCAAATTGTGTTCCTTTTCCTTAGAAACTTGTGCAGTAAATAATGGTGGCTGTGATCGTACTTGTAAGGACACTTCAACAGGTGTCCACTGCAGTTGTCCTATCGGCTTTACTCTTCAGCTTGATGGGAAAACATGTAAAGGTAAAGTATTCATTGAAATATGTAAGCTAAATATCTAGAGAGGAGTCTCTAAAATCCCAGAAAAATGCAATATTGCTAAGCCAGTACCTGTACAAAAAGAAAATTTGAACTAGGAAAACAGTATACAAGGAATTACTTTGATTGTTCCTATGCTGAAATATGTATGTGAAAAGTTCACTTTGTTTTTTGTATTCAATTCAGAGTTGTTACTTCTGTCCTGTAGATTGTACAGTGCTAATACAACTCCAAAGTTTAGAGGCAAAGGACCTCTGTATATATCAGACTAAATTAAATTACTCCTGCATGTAACATCCTCTAACAAAACACTTATTGATAACAATTACTTCAGAGGTGGACCTTCCCAGTTCAGACCAGTTCTATGAAACTGGTAGTAACTTGGTGGCCTGGGTCGCTAGAACTGGCAGCGACCCAGGCATGCCATGCTCCTGAACTGGCTCTCTTGTTTTTTGCTTCTGCGCATGCTGGGGTTTTAGCGCTACGCATGTGCGCGCATCCACATGGCGCGTCAAGGAGAAACAAAATATGGGTATAGGCTTAAATTATTGTGGCCTTTCAGTTTAATTCCAAGAAAATATAATTAGAGATACCTAGAGTAAGAGGGATCTAATTTTCAGAAAGAATAATGAAGTCTAACTGTTCATTGCTGCAAGTAGGGTATATGCAGCAGACTGCTTGTTCTGGCCAACTTTATGTTTTAATATTCTCCCTGTTTCACACAGAGGTGTTTTCCTTGGCTTCAAGTAATACTATACTGTCTATGATTCTGGAAGCCTTTCCTCTATAAGATCACTTCCCACCCTGCTCAGAGACATCAACTGACTCAGTTCTTAATGCTGCATTATCCCATGTACCAATCTTAGTTTAGAAACATAGAAACATAGAAGTCTGACGGCAGAAAAAGACCTCATGGTCCATCTAGTCTGCCCTTATACTATTTTCTGTATTTTATCTTAGGATGGATATATGTTTATCCCAGGCATGTTTAAATTCAGTTACTGTGGATTTATCTACCACGTCTGCTGGAAGTTTGTTCCAAGGATCTACTACTCTTTCAGTGAAATAATATTTTCTTACATTGCTTTTGATCTTTCCCCCAACTAACTTCAGATTGTGTCCCCTTGTTCTTGTGTTCAGTTTCCTATTAAAAACACTTCCCTCCTGGACCTTATTTAACCCTTTAACATATTTAAATGTTTCAATCATGTCCCCCCTTTTCCTTCTGTCCTCCAGACTATACAGATTGAGTTCATTAAGTCTTTCCTGATACGTTTTATGCTTAAGACCTTCCACCATTCTTGTAGCCCATCTTTAGACCCGTTCAATTTTGTCAGTATCTTTTTGTAGGTGAGGTCTCCAGAACTGAACACAGTATTCCAAATGTGGTCTCACCAGCACTCTATATAGCGGGATCATAATCTCCCTCTTCCTGCTTGTTATACCTCTAGCTATGCAGCCAAGCATCCTACTTGCTTTCCCTACCGCCTGACTGCTAGTTTTCTTTTCTATGCCTGCTTTCTGTGAGGAGATTCATTTTTCAAAATAGAAAGGAAGGTTGCTAAATTCTGCTCTGAAGCAGTTGCTCTATGGAAGAATTGGGTATAATGCTGGAGCAGTTAACTTGGCATTGGAATTGCTATTTGATTAGATATTATTCGGTACACCATTAGTTAGATTTTAATTGTGTCAAATTCCTTTCCATTAATTTTTATGTTAGGAAGGATTTTCTCTTCAACTATAAATGAATATGTAACTTCAGTGTAAATTGCTATAATAAATTATGGTGCAGAAAAACAAGTACAAATGATAATAGCAATTGGAATCAGGATCTCCACTGCTGAGAGATTTGGTTGTAAAGCTTGATGTCATGTGACCGCATCTATCAGCAACGGCAACCAGAATATCTCCGAGACCGCCTCCTGCCGCACGAATCCCAGCGACCGATTAGGTCCCACAGAGTGGGCCTTCTCCGGGTCCCGTCAATGCCGGGGAAGAGCCTTCTCTGTGGCGGCACCGGCTCTCTGGAACCAACTCCCCCCGGAGATTAGAACTGCCCCTACTCTTCCTGCCTTCCGAAAACTCCTTAAGACCCACCTTTGCCGTCAGGCATGGGGAAACTAAACATCTCCCCTGGGCACGTTAATTTATATATGGTATGCTTGTGTGTGTGTTTGCTATTACATGGGGTTTTTCTTAAATCGTTAAATATTTTAATTAATTGGATTGTTGTGACTGTTTTGCTTGTTGTGAGCCGCCCCGAGTCTTCGGAGAGGG
Source organism: Erythrolamprus reginae (assembly GCF_031021105.1). Taxonomy (NCBI): domain Eukaryota; kingdom Metazoa; phylum Chordata; class Lepidosauria; order Squamata; family Dipsadidae; genus Erythrolamprus; species Erythrolamprus reginae. The sequence continues at coordinate 122,211,623 of NC_091950.1, forward strand.
GCGGCATACAAGTCCAACTAATAAATAAATAAATAAATAAATTATAATCACAAATGCATGGGTTGTTAAACGGGGAGCAATGACTATCCTGTCAGAGCTGCACTTTCGGAAGATAGCCAGCTCAACCAGCTAACCAACCCAACCAGCCAGCCACAGACCAGTAGATATGGAGTTTAAGTCTTCAATGAAACACAGCAGCAGCAGGAAGTCTTGCAAAAATATATTTACTTCTTATTTACACTACTACCTGTATTCTATCTTACTATACATACATCACACTAGTATCTCACTACAAGTATCTCAATTACAGTAACTCACAGGAACCAACAGTCCAATACTTTGATATAGCAACAGGAACTTTAGATCAGAGGACGGAGAACGAAGCACACAACACACATCACAGAGAATCAGAGAGAGAGCAATACTAAAGCTCTTACATATTTAAATACTTATCACCCAATCAGGTTGCTGCATGCTTACTTAACTCAGAATGATTCAGCATTCCCTTCCTTTCCTTCCTTCCTTCTGCACTGAGATATTACCTCAGCATATGCTTAATCCTGACATATCCCAGATAAGGAGAGTGACAGGGTTGGAGGAAGTCCTGGGAGGGCTAGAGCAAGCTGCATTTGAGTTGTGAGAGGCCTAGAACAGGCCACGTGCAAGCACATGAAGGTGAGCAGGTAGATGGTGTGACAGGACAGATGGAGAGACTGGAAGGGCTGTATAACATTTGAGTGCAATGAGGCCATCAGATGGATGGCATAGCGCAAGCACAGGGAGGCCAGGCAGAGTTATCAGAGCAAGTTGCAACCTATGCCACAGGTTTGATTTGGCTTGTGACAATTCAACAAGGAAAGTCACAAATGATTATGGTGTAACCATGGAATTAAGATTGCCATACATGCAAGCCGGCCGACAAGCTCCTAGATCACAATCACATTTATTTATTTATTTTATTTATTTATTGGATTTGTATGCTGCCCCTCTCTGTAGACTCGGGCGGCTAACAACAATGATAAAAAACAGCATATAACAATCCAATTAATAAAACAATTAAAACCCTTATTATAAAATCAAACATACAGACAACATACCCATGCATAACTTGTAATGGCCTAGGGCAGAGGTCCCCAACCTTTTTTGCACCAGGGACCGGCTTTAAGCTAGACCAGTTTTCCATGGCCCGGTGGGGGGGGGGGGGGAGAGCTAGCTGTCAGCGGCGCCGTAAAAGGGGCGATCAAGAGAGGAATGGGTGAATGAATGGACGGAGGGTGGGAAGGAAGGAAGGGAAAGAGGGAAGGGACAGGAACAAAAGAAGGGTGCAAAGGAAGCAAGGAAGGTGTGAAAGGGGAGAGTAAGAGAGGAAGGAGTGAAAGAAGGGAATGAGGGAGGAAGGAAGGGAGGAAGGAAAAGGAAAGCAAGAAATGGAGGGAGGAAAGGAAGGAAAGAAAGAAAGAAAGAAAGAAAGAAAGGGGAAGGGACAGGAACAGAGGAAGGAAGCAAGGAAACTTATGAAAGGGGAGAGTAAGGGAAGAAGGTAGGAAGGAGAAAGAAAAGAAGAAATAGAGGAAGGGAAGGTAAAAGAGAGAAAGAAAAAGAGCAAGAAAGAAAGCAAGAAAGAGAAAGAAAGAAAGGCAACTTCAAAGAAAGGCTCCACTGAGCATCTCTCACTCTCTCTCTCTTTCTATCCCTCTTTCTTTCTTTCTCTTCCTTTCTCTCTCTCCTCTTCCTTTATCTCCTCTCTCTCTCCCTCTCTCTTTCTCTCCCCCTCTCTCCCCCTTTCCCTCTCTCCCTCTCTTGCTATCTCTCCCCCCTCTCCCTCTCTCTTTCTCCCTCTCCCTCTCTTTCTCTCTCTCCCCCCTCTCTCTTTCTCTCTCTCTCCCCCTCTTTCTCTCTCTTCTTCTCACTTTCTCTCTCTTGTTTTCTTTCTGTCTCTTTTGCTTTCTCTCTCTCTCACTCTTTCTTGTTTTCTTTCTCACGCTCTTTCTCTCTCTTGTTCTCTCTCTTGCTATCTCTTTCTCTCCCCCCCCTTTCTCACTCTCTCTTTCTCACTTTCTCTCTATCTTGCTGTCTGTTGCTCTCACTCACTCTCGTTCTCTCTCCATTCTTCTCAGCGATGACGCGCGCACGCCCTGCCCGCCTCACCTTTGCGAGAGCACTTTCGCCCCGGGCTCTCAGCAAGGGGGTTTGGAGGAGAGGCGGGGCCGGCGAAGGTGATATTGAATGTCGGGGAGAACGGGAGGTGCACGCGCTCCCTATCCCCTGCTAGCCCACTCGGAATATTCAAAAAAGAAAA
>NC_091950.1:123174121-123249121 GCF_031021105.1 Erythrolamprus reginae
TTATGTATCACCCCACAGAAATAGATTGGAAATATTTGTGAACATTTACTTTGAAAATATTCAATAGGACTCATAATCATACAATAGCTAGCTCCAGCATCTTGTTTGAAATGGGAATAATGTATAGCACTTTAGACACACCCTAACCAGAGCCAACCAAATGACCGTCTGTTCTGAATCCACAAGTTTATATATTTATTTTTATTTTCATTTTCATTTTGAAAGCTTGAAGCACTATGAGCTTTAGAATTACTTTTACTTTGAAGGTGGTTGGTTCCAGGATAAACACTCAGTAGATTAAGGCTGACCAGGAATTTGGACCTCTCAGTTAATCCTCCAGTTTAGTTGCCACACTGACTCTCGTGCAATATTACCCTGGGACATGTCTATTTGCCTGCATTAGTGAAATCCATACAAATTAAAGGTTGAGACACACTAGACTAGAAGGAGCTTTCAAAAGTGGATTATCCACTCCTTACTATTTCAACAAACTTTTTGAAACCGAATTTAACAATGATGCAACCTGATGGAAAGCAAACTCCAATTAATTGCTTAAAATTGAAACATTCCCACAAGCAGAGGAAAGACTATATATTTTCTCCTTAGAATTGGCCCAGTCATGAATCTGGAGCTTACACTGAGGAAATTGGCTGAAAAATAGGGATCCTTGTTTTGCGTGGCAGATGGTATACTCAAGGCGGGTTCTGCTACTGTTTATGGATTCTCTTGTAGAAGGTACAGTACCAAAACATTTTGGGAAGAGAAGAAAAAATGTTATTTTCCTACGCCTTTCTGGAAACTAATAATACTTCCAGATACCTTTTCCAAATTGAACTCCCTCTGGAATCAGAGAATAGCTTTTTATATCCACATTTATAATGCAGAATTCAAATTGCATTATTATATGATATGCAGCAGGATAATACAGGCCAAATACTTACTCATTCAAGAAAAAAATGTAATTTGCAAGCAAATAAAATAATGTTCATTAATAAATTATTTTGAGTTTCATAATTAAATATTTTGGTGCACAAGGCTCTTTGTGCAGTTCTGCATGACAATCTTATAATTAAACAAAAGAAATGTTGGCTAAAGAGAGCGACCATAAGGTGAATGCAAAGTGGCTAAAAAATCATGCACAAAAGTAAATATCAGTAGACCAATAACAGATTGCAATAGTATTCCTCAACCTTGGTAACTTCAACTGCCGTAATTCCTTAGCTAGCTGGTTGAAGAATTCTGGGTGTTGAAATCTGGGTGCAAAATGGTAGGGAGAGAAAGAAAGAAACAAAATACAAAACCAACCACATGGCACACCCTGCCATACATCAAAAACATTTCAGAATGTAGCTTCCAAGATCTGCAAGAGGGCATTGCACACCACCAGAGGCTATCATACGAGGACAAATTATGTATTGTAAAAATCATTTGGTGGTGGAAGACACTTCCAAAGTAATCCATTGAACCCCCTGGATGGATTGCCGCTGTAACTATGTAGGATAGACGGGAAGAAATTAACCACCAGATTGGAAGAACACAAGTGAGCGCTCAGATAAGACCCAAACTCATTGGTAGTCTCACCCTGCAATGAACAAGGACATACATTATATTTTATATTTTTAGCTACTAAAATTGTTGGACAAGCAGGCACAAAAACAGCCAGGGAAATGATTTAAGCCTGGGAAACAGGCCCATTGTCAGTAAACAGGAGTGATGCTTTATCACCATTTTATCCAATACTTAGAAGGCGAAGGCTGGGCAGCACAAGCAAATGACAGCTAATGACTTATAGCACACTCCAATCAATATCTTTAAAAGCCACTTACAACTGGCCCTATAAATACCATGCAGAGAACAGCATATGCTAGATAAAAGTTCCCTGAAGATGGACTCCAACACGTGTCTGAAAGCTCAGAAGACAAAACTGCTGGTTCTGGTGATTGACCCAGATAGCATTGTGCAATATTATCCTGGGACATGTCTATTTGCCTTCATTCGTGAAATCCATACAAATTAAAGGTTGAGACATACTAAACTAGAAGGAGCTTTCAAAAGTGAATTATCCACTTGCTACTATTTCCACAAACTTTTTGAAACCTAATCTCTGAATATGTTCTCTTTCCCTTTCTGTTTAAATTTCCAGATGGAAATTACCTCTAACCAAAGAGTCTCTGCAGGTCTAGGGGACCTCCCCTACCTCAATATAGTATGTAAAATGAAAATGAATGGTTGGCTAGTTAGGGACATATGTGGAATATCTTTTCTCTTTTTGTTGTCTGCTTGCCTGTTTGCAACTACAGTGATCCCCCGGGTATTGCGATCCCGATCATTGCGAAACGGCTATATGGCGATTTTGCAACCCGGAAGTAAAAACACCATCTGCGCATGCACGCCCTTTTTTTCTATGGGCACGCATGCGTAGATGGCGCCGGGCAGATCAGCTGCTGGGCGGCTTCCCTAGGTCTTCCCCCTCTTGCTGGCGCTCGCCCGCCCTTCGCCCGCCCACGCCGTTCGCTCGCGCCGCTTCCCAGCTGAGTCCTGAAGCGAATTGGCTTCAGGACTCAGCTGGGAAGCGGCGAGAATGAACGGCGTGGGCGAACGGCTTGTCCGCCGCCTGCCTGCCTGCCCGCGCGCCCGCCCTTCGCCCGCCCACGCCGTTCATTCTCGCCGCTTCCCAGCTGAGTCCTGAAGCGAATTGGCTTCAGGACTCAGCTGGGAAGTGGCGAGAATGAACGGCGTGGGCGGGCGAAGGGCGGGCGAGCGGCAGCGAGGAGTTTGCGTGGGCGGTGGGGAAACCCCAGCGCCGCTTCCCAGCTGAGTCCCCTTCCCAGGAACCCCAATCTTCGGCTCCTCGCTAGCGCTGCGGAAGTAAAAATACCATCTGCGCATGCGCAGATGGTGTTTTTACTTCCGCAGCGCTACTTCGCGAAAAACCGATCATTGCGGGGGGTCCTGGAACGGAACCCTCGCAATGATCGGGGGATCACTGTAATACAGGCAAGTTGTCAAAATAGTTACCTTTCTCTTCCTCACAGCAACTTTTCATTTTGAATACCCTTGAGGCCTTCTCTAGGTTATGAGAACAAGAAATCTCCTGATTTCTTCTCCCTACAATTCAGAGCATAGATGAGCATTTGGGATATGAGAATCTAGTATTTAGACTACGTTATGGGCCAAGTGTGATTAGACACAAGGAATTTATCTCCATTGCAATAGCTCTCAATGTATATGCAAAGCAATTGATACAACCACTCCCTGCCACCCACCTCTAGGCATTTATTTTCTCTCGAGGTCTCCTCTTTCAGTTAATGGATCAACCTGGCAAACTATTTTGAAGAACTTTGAGATGGAGTGTCCATCTGCAGCTTTTATTATGGCAAAGACAGCAAAAGCTATGACAGTGAATGGAGCAATATTTTTAAAATAACATACCTTTCTAATTAATGAGTTTAATTGCCTATAATGAATATTACCATGTCACACTTATGCTGAAATTACACATCAATCATAAAGATAAATGTTATTATTTCTTTTTTTCTCTTTCTGTGTGGGATCTGTTCATTTTAATCACTGTCCCCCCCCCCTTTGGTTTAAATAACAGATATGAAACTTTCTGTTAATACCGTTCCTGCAAACACCAGAGTGCTAAGGTTTAAATCAGAACATTTATTTACAAGATAGTGTTTGGAAGGCAGAATAATGGCCAATGAAAGTGTAAGGAAGGAAACAAAACAGAGAGTCAAGAAGGGTTAATTCTCATAAAAATGAGAGGTTTTGTTGATGCAATTTCTCTGATATTGGAAAGTCGGCGTCATCAACTCTACCTACACCAGAATGACATTCCAAAGTATGTCAAAGTAGAATATGGAATGGAAGAGAGTCACATGACATCGATCTTACTGACTTACCAGAGCAATGTCAAGGAGAAGAAATCATAGAAAGGAGGCTCTTATTATTGGTCTTTCAATCTTGCAATCCTCTACAGAAAACCCTTGGCTTGAATGCTGGAAAATAAAGAACTAAACTTCATGCCCATTTTTTGGCCTTCCAAAAGGCCTCAAAAACATGGCAATGTTTAGAGTCCCAATGAGGACATGGCACTTTAGAGGTGATTAAAGCAGTAGGTTACACCTAACTTTCTGCCTTTGCGCACTTTGCTCCATCTCAAAGGATCCAACAACAAAGAACACCATGATGATTCATCCAAAGCCAACCTCCTCAACTCTTTCTTTGGCTCTGACTTTGTTAACAGCAATGGCTCATCCCCCAAGTTCATTTCAATTTCATCTCCAACCATTGCCAGGAAGATGGTTGTCTCCAGTTTGCCAAAATGGATCCATGCTCATTAAGATGCTCAGAAAGATCTCTTCTGATTCACATCAAGCCAACACCGTGCCTGACTTTATAAATTTTTAGCTTTTAAAAAAATGGAAACTTAGCAATCATAAAGCAAAGCATCGGTCCCAAATAAAATCCTAATTTCCATAAAACTCTGGACCCTGCATAGCTCAATACTACCTTGAAAATATTTGAAAAGTATTTTCGACAGGGCAACTCATCACAGCAGCTGCTCTCTGCATTCCACCATGGGCATCTACAGAATCGTGCTGGTTTTGTGAAAATGATGAAAACAGTGTTGCTAGGTCCTTGTGCAACCTGTGCCCCTTGTTTACATGCAGGTGACTTCATGAGGCCCATACAAAAGAGGTGAGGCTTGGGTCACAATGACATGATGTTGGTTTCATAATCCCCCCCCCCATTTAGGCCCCCTATGTGAATGCTGCTGCTGATCACCAACTCATGAAGCCCTTGCTTTCACAAGAGTGATTGCTAAGTCTTCAAATTGGGATAGAGAATTTCCTTGTTATGAACTTTAATTACAATAAAAATAGGCAGCCTGCAAACACAGAGATTTTAGTTCTTGATGATATAGCTTTCCCAAAAAAGATCCTAGCAAAAATGCTTGGAATACCTTCCAAATACACATGTAAGACCAATTGCCAACTGAGCTTCTTTGTAAGGGAGTCTTGAAATTTTATTCTTTAACCTTTTGGGTATAATGTGGAATCCTGAGATTTGCTTTGTCAAAGGGCACTCTTTGTAAATGAAATATAATACTGAACTCTAATTAATTTTTATTGTTACTACTCAAAGTTTTTTTAAAAAATCCAAATACTATAATTTTCTTTTTTCTCTCTAAATCCCTCCTCTTCATTTTAACAACATTTCTCTTTTTCTAGTTAAATGAAAAGCATTAAACCTTGTTCATTCGTTTATTAATTCCTCTCCCTCAAACATCTGTGTCAATTGATTTCCAAACAATGCATCAATTTTCATGGTAGCATCTTGGTTGGAAAACACCAATAGTTGAATAACTCGATGCATTCAGACAATCTACTTCAATATGTTTTTATATGTGAACATAAACTACATGTGCATTTTGAATTATTCCATTACATGGGTAGATTCAGGATGATGAATTATGTGCATTTTGCTGCAGCGTAATGAACATGCCAGAAATATAGTTAAGTATAGCTTTTGTCACTTTGATAGAAAGGGTCCCATGTATCTAATGAAATTTATACGAAGAATGGTAGGCTAGCTTTGCTGTTCATGTTTCCCTAGTATTTGAACTGTATTCTCTAAATGGTTGAAAAATGGATTTTATCCTGAAGTCTTGCTAGTCTCTGATGATGTAGCATAGATTAAAATGCATTCATGCATACATTGAAACTATACAGATTGGATCACAAATCACAGAATGTCCCTTATTTATGATACAAAATAAACATGGTTTGTTTATTTTTTTAGATAATTTCTAATCAGGGTGATTTATAAATCATTATCCATTGAATGGCTTCTTGTTATGTTATAATCCATAGATATAATATACATTCCATTAAAAAATATATAAACCTCAAAATGTTAGTATATTATATAATGCAGTACACTATATTATTTAAAATATCTACTATTTCAACAGTATCTTAAAAGAGTAGCCAATAATTGAAACTCTATCTATCTGTAATAAAATAAAACCCAGACATTGCTGGGTAGAGTTAACTCTACTTGAACGAGCCGCCCCGAGTCTACGGAGAGGGGCGGCATACAAATTTAATAAATAAAAAAATAAAATAATACCTCTAAAATTATTTATTTATTTTAATTATTATTTAAAATTAGCCTGTTAGTACTGCTCTCATCCCTGATTCAGTTGTATTATATGAGCAAGATCCAGTAATAGCGTTTTCATGTTAAAAAATTTGCGAAATATAACTATGTCTTAGATGATTGAATTTCTGTTTCTTCATCCTAAACCCATTTACATGTAATCAAATATTATTAATTTCATTTCAAATTTCTTCTATTTTAAGGATATGCAATTTAATTCGATGAATATTCAGATGATTCTGCTGAGATCTGGGTAACTGGCTTTTAAAAATATACGTTTAGGCTTCAAATCTTAAGATCTAGGCTTTGCTGTTGTTTACATGAAACAAATAAGCCAGGAATTCCTTCTCCCAGTCAGTAGACTTACTACTGTTCACCACAAAAATTACCCAATGGTTTTGAGGGAGGTAATTGTGAGTTAGCCCTGTTGATCAACTGTCTTCTGGGTATAGCTCACTGAGTGAGGAAAGCTTAGCCCTATTCTAATCAAAGTCTATTTCAAGTTGATTCTCTTCTGATTATGTGACTAAGTCTATTAATACTTTACGGAGAGGGGCAACATACAATTATTATTATTATTATTATTATTATTATTATTATTATTATTATTATAATAATAATAATAATAATAATAATAATAATAATAATAATAATAATAGGATTCTATGGCACTCTAAATCCTCAAAGTTAAATTTGGGACATCATCTTACATGTTGAATGGCTGTATAGATAGTCCTCAATTTATGACCATAATTGAGCCCCAAATTTTCTAAGTAAGGCAGTTTTAAAGTGAGTTTTGCCTCATTTTACAACCTTTTTGCCTCAATTGTTAAATGAATACCCGCATTGACTTTGTTTGTTGGAAAGCAGCAGGGACGATTACAAGTAGTGATCATATGACCCCAGGACAATGCAACTTTCATGCATAGATGCCAGTTGTTAGGCCCCCAAATTTTGATCATGTAACAATACATTGCAATAGTTAAAAGTGTGAAAAATGCCCAATGTATGTAAAACATAAATTGCCCCATATTTTACAGGCACATGATTCTTGATCACACCCAGACATTGCTGGGTAGACGTAATTCTACTTGAAATCAATGGATGCTAAGGAAAAAATCAATAGAATAGATTACCATTTGGATATTTTGTAGCCTATTAGCATACTTTCCCCCTACAAATAAATAAATAAATAAATAAAATTGGGCTACTCAATGTTGACATTTTGCCACCCTGTGCTGCTAGTACAATATGTGAAGTTTTTAAAGACTGTGAAGGAGAATAAGGAGGAAGAGGAAGAGGAGGAACTGCAGTCGGATGGGAACAAAATGTGATCCACAGATGGTTGTATTATGCTCCATACAAAGGAAAGGAACAGCTATTTTCACTCTTATCACATTATGTCTTGAACCCAGAGCAAAGAGTTAAAGATAAGAATTGGGTATCAAGACTCTGGGGCTGTATCTCAACACTGAATGAGTGTTTGGTGACAAAGTGGAATATTTAGGTTCAGAATATGGACTAAACCAGCAGCTTTAATTACTCTAAGTGAGAGAAGAGAGCAATTTACATGATAAAGATGCATAATAAGTGTTTAGAATTGTTGTATATAAGATTTGTTACACAATAAATCACACCAATGGTTGTTTTGCCATGAGCCAGACTTGAAGTTTTTCCGCTGCTGCTGTGTTCCTGCATTATTGCCTAGCTTGGTGATTAATATCTATCACGTGAAATTAAGGTCCCCAAGTGAAATTTTATCAAAGACTTGTTTCCTTTTTGTGATATCATAAATTATTTCTTACCGTAGCTCACTGCTTGGTAGTGATTGTGTTTGGACTTTGGTTAAGTGAAGTAGTAATGTGGCATAATATATAGGTACAAATGGGTAGAATATAATATATTATATATGGATCTTTGGCTAATCTAAAGAAAAAAAAGAACTAGGGTAAGGATGACATTATAACAGAATTCCAATATCTGAGCAGCTGCCACAAATCTAATCTAATCTAATTTTGGGGAAAAGGAATCCTCAATCTGAGTAATGCATTGGCAGTTCTGTGCTAGCAAAAACTTCAGAAGAGAAGGATTTAGGGGTAGTGATTTCTGACAGTCTCAAAATGGGTGAACAGTGTGGTCAGGCAGTAGGAAAAGCAAGTAGGATGCTTGGCTGCATAGCTAGAGATATAACAAGCAGGAAGAGGGAGATTGTGATCCCCTTATATAGAGCGCTGGTGAGACCACATTTGGAATACTGTGTTCAGTTCTGGAGACCTCACCTACAAAAAGATATTGACAAAATTGAACATGTCCAAAGATGGGCTACAAGAATGGTGGAAGGTCTTAAGCATAAAACGTATCAGGAAAGACTTAATGAACTCAATCTGTATAGTCTGGAGGACAGAAGGAAAAGGGGGGACATGATCGAAACATTTAAATATGTTAAAGGGTTAAATAAGATTCAGGAGGGAAGTGTTTTGAATAGGAAAGTGAACACAAGAACAAGGGGACACAATCTGAAGTTAGTTGGGGGAAAGATAAAAGCAATGTGAGAAAATATTATTTCACTGAAAGAGTAGTAGATCCTTGGAACAAACTTCCAGCAGACGTGGTTGGTAAATCCACAGTAACTTAATTTAAACATGCCTGGGATAAACATATATCCATTGTAAGATAAAATACAGGAAATAGTATAAGGGCAGACTAGATGGACCATGAGGTCTTTTTCTGCCGTCAGTCTTCTATGTTTCTAGTTATGATCAGAAAACACATTGTTACTTTCGGATACAAAGGTTGTGAGTGAATAATTGATTTTACACTGTTAACTCACTGTTGAGTCCATCTACCTTGTTGTTGGTCAGTTTTCTCTTTAATTCTTTTTCCTTCCACCTTGAGAGAGCTAGAGCTTTGCATAATGTACTGAAGTAGGATAAATTGAGCCTGGTTGGTTTTGCCTCAAATTAAAATTCTAGAATTATTTGTTTGTTGATGTATTTGCTTGGGTTTATGTGTTGTTGGTTTTTGTTGTTGTTTGTTTAGCTCTCCGTGGTATTCTTGACATCAAACTCAAAAGCGTTGTAATTTTTCTATCCTGCTTATTCAGGGTTAAATTTTTGCTTCCATAGAGTATCACAGGGCTTGCAGTATTCCAACCTTTGGAGATGTAGACACATCATGGCATCCTGATATCTTTCCCAAGCTTTTCATGGCTGCTCTATCAAATGCTAGTCTGCAACATATTTTGCTTGTTTCTTTATTACTAATGATTGATCCTCAAAGGCTGCCTACCACTTGGATAACTTCATTATAATTTCCAAAACTGGTTGTTCTACATTTTGTCTCCTTTATGTTTAATTTTAGCTCTTTTTTTCATTGTATTACTAGACTTTTATTACTACAGCTTGAAGATCCTTTGTGTCTTTAGTTATTGAGCCATGTCAATAGTACTGTGCAAGTTTTTGATATTGTTTCCTTCAGATTTAAAACCATGCTCATCTTTTTCCAACCCAGTTTTCCTTTAATTCAGTATATTGATTGAATAAATAAGGAGGGAATATACTATATAGCAGGAGTCCCCAATTGGGCAACTTTAAGATTTGTGGTCTTCAATTCCCAGAATTCTGCAGCAATGCGTGGAGAATTCTGGGAGTTGAAGTCCTCAAGTCTTAAAGTTGCCATGTTTGAAGACTTCTGCTGTATAGTCTTGACTCTCTCTCCTTTGTTAATCCAGAGCCAGTCAATTTTTCTACATTCTGGCCATGCTATGGTTTCTTGTGTTGTGTATAAATTTTATATGAGGACAATGAGATGTTGATTATGATTTTAAATTTATATGACACTTGGTTAGGGTTAGGATCTATTTTGAATTATGGCCCCCTGCTTTTTGGTGAGAACCTCTTCTAGGCTCATTCTGTGGCCAAATGACCTTGCTTACTATGTGTTCTCCACTGTGTCTTCATGTTCAAGGTACTTGGAATCCTACCAATTGAATTATTATTATTATTGTTTCTCTTGGAAACCTCCACCAGTCTCACTCAATTTCTTCTTGCATTGCATGAAGTAGTCCTGGCGTCTTTTATTTAGAACTGTCAGACATCAGACAATTTCAGGTTAATGTTACATTTTGAAAAGCCACCGTGTCCTTGCTCATGAAATAGTTTAAAGTTAGGAGGCTTCTGGCTTACTCCCTGTTCTGATCTTTCTATCCATCATGGCAGAATATAATTAAGTTCCTGTAAAGTTGGTAATCTCTGTACTTATGCAGTGTTATGCAGTAATACTTCTTGACCAGTGTAAGCAGAGAGATTTGGTTATTATAGAGCCGAGTTATAATAAGAAATATGACTGCAAAGCAAAGTAGTCAATTGAAATTGGTTTATAATTAAATGCTTAGAAAATTCTGTGCTTAGCTCATTTTAAAATCAAGTGCTTCTTTGTAGCAATTTCCTTTCTTTAATTACAATTTCCTGTCTACTTTGACATTTACAATGCAATCTTGGGGGACATGTTTGTGATTTATTATTCTTGCTCATATCAGGATATCACGCTGCAGAAATGAGTTTATAAAATAAGAGCTCAAATTATTATGGCCTTTGACCAATAAAGCTGGCTTGTAATTTCAGGCCTGGGAAAAAAAATTAACATTTTTGACAATCAAATATAAGAAATCCAATGGGGGAACAACTTGGATGCTAATCAATTTTTCAAATCATTATATATTTTAAGAAATATAGAAATAGTTATAGGGGAGTAAATTAAATCCAACACATCTGGAATGAATTGCCAAGCAAGCAAGCAAAACAAAAAGACTTCAAGCATTGTTAAGCTGCCTTTGAATTGAAATGTGAATCACTAAATTGACATCATTAGGAAATTAATTTGGAATGAGAGCTTTCCCACTTTTGTCCTTGGCTTTATCGTATGACTTAACCTTGTCTATCAAAAACATAGAGGTCTGCGCAATTGTAGCTTCTGAGTTTAGCATTTTCCTTTGAGGTCTCACTGGAAATTAAAGGTTGTTGGCAAAGTAGCAGAATGCCAAAGTTCTTACGTATAACCTTACCTTTCTTCTTTAACAAGAATAGCCATGACAAAAGGAAGAAGACATAAAGAGACAGTAAGCTTTAGCCAAACTTAGATAAATGCAATTATTGAATATATTTCAACATCCCTCATCTTCAAATATTATGCAGTAAAAGTTGTGAAACAAAATGTTAAAAGCTGTTGCATAAATGGCACCAAGCATAAGTGGTTTCCATGGGTTTATCACCATGGATTTGAAAGAGAGTAGCAGCAGAAATGGATTTCAGCTGGTATGGACCAGTTTGAGCGAACTCGTAGTAGCGACCTGCCCACCTGCCCCAGCGCTCTGCCAGCCTATTTAGCCACATTTTTAAGCCGATCACATGCATGCAAGTCACACATGTAATCAAAGCGCATGTGTAGAAGGCCATGTGAATGCGCAGAAGGCACGTGCATAGCTGAAGTGACTGTGTGTGTGCACTGGCTGAACCGGTAGGGAAATTATGAGAATCTCACCTCTGAACAGCAGATATATTGGGGCTGCAAATTTCCAAATTTCTAGCCAACACCAGTCAATACTCCAAGTCTCCTTTTCCATGCTAGATGGTTATTTGGATACAAATATTCTTTCAGTTAACATATTCCTAAACAATTTAGAATTGTGTCAGCCAAAGCCATGATTTCAAATTGGGCTTGCAAAGTGAATAGAATTAATTATTATTATTATTATTATTATTATTATTATTATTATTATTATTATTTGGATTTGTATGCCGCCCCTCTCCGAAGACTCGGGGCGGCTCACAACAAGTGAAAAACAATCCAATACAATCCAATTAATTAAAATATTATAAATTTAAGAAAATCCCCTATACTAACATACACACATACAGGCATACCATATATAACTTCAACGTGCCCAGGGGGAGATGTTTAGTTTCCCCATGCCTGACGGCAAAGGTGGGTTTTGAGGAGTTTACGGAAGGCAGGAAGAGTAGGGGCAGTTCTGATCTCCGGGGGGAGTTGGTTCCAGAGGGCCGGTGCCGCCACAGAGAAGGCTCTCCCCCTGGGGCCCGCCAACCGGCATTGTTTAGTTGACGGGACCCGGAGGAGGCCCACTCTGTGGGACCGAATCGGTCGCTGGGATTCGTGCGGCAGAAGGCGGTCTCGGAGATATTCTGGTCCAGTGCCATGAAGGGCTTTAAAGGTCATAACCAACACTTTGAATTGTGACCGGAAACTGATCGGCAGCCAATGCAGACTGCGGAGTGATGGTGAAACATGGGCATACCTGGGTAAGCCCATGACTGCTCTCGCAGCTGCATTCTGCACGATCTGAAGTTTCCGAACACTTTTCAAAGGTAGCCCCATGTAGAGAGCATTACAGTAGTCGAACCTCGAGGTGATGAGGGCATGAGTGACTGTGAGTAATGCAATGTATTTCATATGTGACCTATAAAATATTTATTTATGTATTGATTGATTGATTGGATTTCTATGCCAACCCTCTCCGAAGACTTGGGGCGGCTTACAACATATAAAAACAGTAGGTTACAATAAGATTAAATCCAATTAAATTAAAATTACATAACTATATAAAATCCCTGGCTGTATTAAAATCAATCACACCCATTCAGACAGCAACCATACAATCATTCATTGGCCTAAGCCTGGCAGCAAAGATGAGTCTTAAGACTCTTACGAAAGGTGAGGAGGGTGGGGGCAGTACGAATCTCTGGGGGGAGTTGATTCTAGAGGTCTGGGCCCCTCACAGAGAAGGCTCTTCCCCTAGGTCCTGCCAAACAACATTGTCTAGTTGACGGGACCTGGCGAAGGCCGACTCTGTGGGACTTAACTGGTCACTGAGATTCATGCTCCTTTGTTTATAGTCTATATTGATTTAGATTTCTAATCTTTCTGAAACACAAATCCAGATAGAGCCTGTATTACCATGTAACCAATGTAGACAAGTTCTGAGTTCTCTAGGTAAAGCTGCAACCAGTCAAGGTCCCTCAATCTCTACTGACATTTAGTGCTTCATTGATAGAACCATACTTAACTTCTATTTTTTGTTTTTCTCTTTGAAATCCCAACATGAGAGCAAATAGCAATAGCACTTAGATTTATATATTGATTCTTTATATATTGATTCACTGTGTCAAAGAATGCAGTAAAATTTGTCTGCCATGATCTATTTTTGACAAATAGCATAGCCTCTGTCTCTATGCTGTCAAATAGTGGGCAGGGCAAGATTCCCTAGTTTTAAGGGCTATAAAGAAGATAGCAGGAGAATTGTACTTTCAGATTTGAAAGATTTTATTAATAAAGCATTACAATTAACTGCTCATGTTTCCTCTCCAGTGTACCTAGTAAGACTGACAGTTTAGAACCTTTTCTTCTGCTGCCTTGCTGTGTCATCAAGTCTCCCCACTTCTTCTTGACTTCAAAATCCTAACCTATTAAATGGATAAATACAACTCTACTTCTCTGTCTTAGTAATCAGCCTACTTTGTTAACATCTCAAGTCCTTTTTGAATAAAAAAAGAAAGGATGGCACAAATATCTCAGTGTATTGATTCTCTCTGGTATCAATATCTCCTTACCTCTGGTGCACCAGTTGCAGCCCTATTTGGACAGGGACTCTTTGCTCACAGTCACTCATGCCCTCATCACCTCGAGCTTCGATTACTGCAACGCTTTCTACATGGGGCTACCTTTGAAAAGTGTTCGAAAACTTCAGATTGTGCAGAACACAGCCGCGAGAGCCATCGTGGGGCTTCCAAGATTCACCTATGTTTCTTCAACACTCTGTGGCTTGCATTGGCTGCCAATCAGTTTCTGGTCACAATTCAAAGTGTTGGTCATGACCTTAAAAGCCCTACATGGCATTGGACCAGAGTACCTCCGGAACCACCTGCTACCGCACGAATCCCAGCGACCGATAAGGTCCCACAGAGTTGGCCTTCTCCGGGTCCCGTCGACCAAACAATGTCTCTGTGGCGGCCCCGGCCCTCTGGAACCAACTCCCCCCAGAGATTAGAACTGCCCCCACCCTTCCTGTCTTTTGTAAACTACTCAAGACTCACTTATACCACCAGGCATGGGGGAGTTGAGACACCTTTCCCCCAAGCTTTTTTTTATATTTCATTTTATGTTTGGTATGAATGTGCTGTTTCATTTTTTAAATAATGATAGGGTTTTATATGTTTTAATATTAGATTTGTTCCACTGCTATATTGTTTTTATTATTGTTGTGAGCTGCCCCGAGTCTTCAGAGAGGGGCGGCATACAAATCTAAATAATAATAATAATAATAATAATAATAATAATAATAATAATAATAATAATAATAATAATAATAATGGTGAAATCAGTCTTTGATAATATTGATAATATTAAATATTTCCAGAGGGTTTTGTTGAATTTCTTTTGGAACTTAATACAATTATTTCTACTATTTTGAAAGGATGTTTGACATTGATCTAATGGATGTTGCTTGTGCCCTAACATTTTTGTAAGATGCACCTAATTCCTAGGTATTACTGCTAGTGATGCCTTCTGTCAATTCAGTGGTGACGTGTATTCAGATGCACTTGTTTATTTACAAAATGCAAGCGTATGAAAAATTTTATTTTCCCTCCAATCTTTTTCATTCTTACCATCCACATCATTTCCTTTCATAGTTATTGTGTTTAAGAATAATTCAAATGACTCAATTAAGTTTTATTTTAAGGACACTGATTTTTCAGCCTGTGGTGGGAATCACTTTTGAGGCAATATTTAAAAGATTTCACAAGCTACCTTCAATGTATGCGGATAGCCCAGAAAGCAATGCACCACATTTCCCCCCCTCAGCCTACAGTAATGGTACAAATGTGAAATTTTAGCTATACGGTACATTATTTGAATTGTCAGGAGTGCATGTGTAAATTTTGTGTTTCTTCAGACAGATAGCATAGTTGCAGCAGTGTTTCAAAATGGTGTTGTAAGTGATGTATGTTACAAGCAGCGTGTCGTCATTGAATTTCTCACTGCAGAGAAAGAAACTGTTGGGAACATTCATAAACATTTGTGTATGGTTTATAGAGAATCTACAGTCGACAGAAGTATGGTTAGTCGCAGAAGACATTTTTAGGATGACGAAGAGATGATTTGCACAGTGCAGAAATGGCTTTGTGACCAGAACAAGGAGTTGTACTGAAAGGGCATACATGCCCTTGTGTCCCACTGGAGGAAGGCCATAGAACGGGATGGAGATTACATGGAAAAATAGGGAGTGTAGAAGAAACATCATTCTTTCTTGTGTGTAAGTTTCATTTTGTTCAATAAATAATTGTTGAAGAAAAAATATGGTGGTGAATTACTTTCTGGGTGACCCAGAAATTTGGCAGGAAAATTGTTGGCATACACTTTTCCCATAAATGCAGGGCCTCTCATAGTCTACCCAAGACACACAGATGAAGCAGGCTACACTACAGTTATGCATTTTCTATTGAAGGCTACTCTGAAAGTGCAAAATTCATCACTTCCTTTTTAAGGGAAATAAGAACCACAACAATAAGCTATTTACATAGATGGTGAATGCTCCATTGTGTACTAGTCCATTTCTGAGAACAATTCAGACTGCTGGTTTTAACCACTAAAGCTCTATATCGTTTGGCTCCCAGAAATCAGAATCATCTCCTTCACAAAGAACTGATCCATCCTATGGTATTATCTACCCCCCCTCCATCCATCCAATCATCTATCATTTATCTTTATTTATTTATTTATTTATCTATCTATCTATCTATCTATCTATCTATCTATCTATCTATCTATCTATCTATCTATCATCTATCTATCTATCTATCTATCTATCTATCTATCTATCTATCTATCTATCTATTTGGTATTTGGCACAGTTGTTAGAATGCAGGACTCACGCTACTTCTGCTAACTACTGGCTGGGGGTTGGGGATCCTTGCTCTAGAATACTATCTTCTCCCACTCCAGACATGTTCAATACATCTGATTCTCATCCGATCATGTTCAAAAGACTTTGTTTGTTTGTTTGTTTATTCTATCTATCTATCTATCTATCTATCTATCTATCTATCTATCTATCTATCTATCTATCTATCTATCTATCTATCTATTCATTGTTAGAGTTGGAAGGGACCATGCAGGTCATCAAGTCCAACCCCCTGCCTAAGCAGGAACCCTATAGCATCCCAGCCAAGTGGCAGTCCAATTTCCTCTTAAAAATGTCCAGAGTATTGGAGTTCACAACGTCCGCTGGTAGGTTGTTCCACTGGTTGATCGTTCTGACCGTCAGGAAGTTCTTCATTATTTCCAGGTTGAATCTCTCCTTGGTCAGCTTCCAGCCGTTATTCCTCATCCGGCCCTCCGGTGCCCTGGAGAATAAAGTGATCCCCTCCTCTCTGTGGCAACCCCTCGTATACCTGTATACTGCTATCATGTCCGCTCTGACCCTCCTTTTCTCTAGGCTATCCATGCTCAGTTCCCGCAGTCTCTCTTCGTAAGTCTTGGTTTCTAGACCCCTGATCATTTTGGTTGCTCTTTTCTGCACCTTCTCCAGAGCTTCAATGTCTTTTTTGAAGTGTGGTGACCAGAACTGAACATAGTACTCCAGGTGTGGTCTGACCAGGGCATAGCAGAGTGGTATTAAGACTTCCCTGGTCTTGGAGTGTATTCCCCTGTTGATGCAGCTTAGGATTGTATTGGCTTTTTTGGCTGCTGCTGCACATTGTTGGCTCATGTTTAGTTGATTATCCACCAAGACTCCGAGATCTCTGTCGCCATCGGTACTGCTGAGAGGGGTTTCTCCCAGGCTGTATGTGTGTCCAGGCTTTTTTTTTACCTAGGTGAAGGACTTTGCTCTTGTCGATGTTGAACATCATTTTGTTGGTGTTACCTTGGAAAAGTAGGCTGCTTACCCAAGCCTTGGGTAAGTGCTCTATATTTGATTGTGTTTGCTTGTTTTTTCTACTGCTATTTTGAATATTTTTATTTAAAAAACCCATACTATATGTTTCCCAGAGTGTCTGAAGAGTTGGATGTCCATTTACATTTCTAAAATAAAATAAATATACTTTGGCTATTTTTTTGAGATCAGCCAAGATCTGTTACCTATTATGATGTTTCATGAAACAGGGCAAGGAGGGGAAGAAAAATAAAGAAATAGCAAATGTTAATTCTAAAATATTTCTAAGTTTCTTACAAATTAAA
Organism: Erythrolamprus reginae; assembly: GCF_031021105.1. Classification (NCBI taxonomy): domain Eukaryota; kingdom Metazoa; phylum Chordata; class Lepidosauria; order Squamata; family Dipsadidae; genus Erythrolamprus; species Erythrolamprus reginae. The sequence continues at coordinate 123,191,546 of NC_091950.1, forward strand.
GAACCCCGTATCCTTATATTCCATTCCAATATAATATATGAATTTGCTTTTTCAATCCCTGCAGCATTTCTTGAATTCTCTTTTGGGCAGCTGACCAAAATCTGATGAAACCAGTTTCTCTAGAACTACTATTCTGGACATTGATGGGAAATTCCATGAAAGGTCAGAAAGACAAGCAGATGTGAATAGAAAGTCCTGCTGAAATGAAATCCTTCAAGCTCAAAAGCAACATCTCTCAAGGGACAAAACTGGAAATTCTCCTTGGACTTTACAGAAAGTGTCTGGCTCACCCTGAAGCTGAATAGTAAGCTATTCAAGGATTTATTACCATTTATTATTTTTATATGTCATTTATTAAATCTACTGTGTGTGGTATTTTGAAATTAAAATAACTGATTCTAAAGGAATTCAAACAGTATGTATCACAGCTTTGAATTTTTGTACTAAAAGTTAACTTAATAATAAATTTGGTAGAAAAGAAATGTTATAGATTTCAGAAGTTTAGTATTTCTCTGTTTCCAAATGTATGTAGTAAGTATGTTTGTGTGCATTAGCTCCATCTATTTAAATTAAATCTTAAGAAAAATGTAACACAGTGTTCAGAATTATTATGAACATATAGCTGTGGTAATATTCTCACACACATTGAATAAGGAAACTGCCAATTATAATATATTTAGTGAGTCAAGAAAAATCTATATGTGGTCAAGAAATAAGACAAATATTGAGCACCCATCTGATGGAAACAGCAATATCCATTAAGTCCATTAAATTAACATTGAAATCAATGACTAAACCAGAAGACAGAATTAGTGTAATTCATATTACAGAGATAACTCTGTTAAAAAGTGCTATTGCTAACATGTTGTAAGCCACCCTGAGTCTAAGGAGAAGGGTGGCATAAAAATAGAATAAATAAATAAATAAATAGATTAGATTAGATTACATTAGATTAGATTTCGATTAGATTTCGATTAGATTTCGATTAGATTTCGATTAGATTTCGATTAGATTTCGATTGGATTGATTGGATTTATATGCCGCCCCTCTCCGCAGACTCGGGGCGGCTCACAACAATGGTAAAAAACAGTACATAGTAACAAATCTAATATTTAGCAATCTAAATTACAGTTTTAGGTTAAAAAGTCCAAAAAAAGAAACACCAATATATAAAAAACAAGCACACAAACGAATCATACACAAAAACTACATGGGCAAGGGGGAGATGCTTCAATTCCCCCATGCCTAATGGCAGAGGTGGGTTTTAAGGAGCTTACGAAAGGCAAGGAGGGTGGGGGCAATCCTAATCTCTGGTTCCAGATGGTCAGAATAAATGAATGAATGAATGAATGAATGAATGAATGAATGAATGAATAAATAAATAAATAAATAAATAAATAAATATCTCTGGGGATGGAATTTAGAAACCAAGTTTAGATATGTTGAAAAATGATGGTTTCATTTTATTCATCCATACAGGGCATGTAAGAGAACCTTCTTGGCATCGTTATTAAAACCAGGTTCCCAATCCAAATTTTAATGAAGGCCCCAAAAGACTTCTGTAACCAATGCATCAGTTTAGATTTTTTTAAAAAATGGATATCATGTCAATCAAGAGAAGTTCTAAAAGCCGTTTCTTGTAATGTTTCATAGTTCAATGTAGACTTGTTCACTTGGGGGGAAAGATGAAAAGTTTGAACAATGGTATTTTGAGACTTCAGTTTGCCTTCCCTGCATCAGTGGACAATTCATGAGATCCTGCTGCTAAGCTTTGGAAAAGGTATCCCTATAATCCTTTGTCAATACAAACTCCACACAACTTTTACAAGGCCTTTCATGATCAAGCTCAGGTCTGAAAGAAGATCAAGTGAAACTGCCTGCAGCTTGCAGATGCAAAAGCCTTTGTATTAGGGAAACAGTTGACAAGGATAGCTGATGGGACCACGAAGGCATCGTCTGGACCTGTTAGATTTCCTTTTTCGTCTTTCTTTTCTTTCTTTCTTTTCACAAGATTAGCTTGGTTAGGACCGAAACTAAGTAGAATGCTGCCTTTAAACCCATGTTTCTTATCATTTCTGAGACTCTTTAAAATAGTATTTGAGATGTACTTAGCTAGCGAACTTGTATTCACAGTTTGTTCACATTTTGTAAACAGTCAAGCATTGCAAGTATCAGAAAATGCTAAGACTAGTAACCGAATCTGGTGAGGGAAAATATTAGCTGGTGTGGATCAGATGAATTGTTGGGGACCTACTTTTTATTTTTTGGTCCTCTTAAGGCCCAAAGTACAAGTGCAGAAAATCACTTTTATAGTTTCTCATCATTTTTTATTTTTGTTTATTTGTTTATTCAATTTGTATACTAACATGAAGGAAGCACAAGAATACATTAGGAGAAACTATAGAATGGATTCAAGCTAGCTTTAAAAATTGGTCTTCCAAGTTAGTGGAATGAAGCTGAAAGTTCTGGCTCTGCCCATATGCCTTATACAGCCCCACCCACTTTGCATCATTATCCTTCCTAATGTTGTCTTTGTTCTTCTCCCAGGTGTTTGCATAGTCTTTGGCTTCTTTCCTAAGCAGTGAGCTAATTGGTGAAAAGGCAAATGGGTGGCAGGAAAGGCTTATCTGCTTTTATCCAGCTTCCATTTCTGTCCCTTTCAACCATAGGCCTACAAATATCAGCCCTATCCTATTTATCACAGAGTCCCATTATAGTTATCTTTCCCCCATTTAGCCTTATCTAATTCTTGGGTACTACAGTATATTGCGCAGGGCTTCAAGTATCAACAGCACAGACAAGAGCAGAAACTTTTTATGTTTGACAGGCAAGAAGACTTGGGAATAACCTGAGTATTGTTGATGTGGGTTTTTTGTTTTATTATACAATTAGAACCTCTGCCATCAGAGGAAAAAAGGGAGTATGGTTCCTGTGGTTAGCTTCATCGCTGGCTTCCAATTTTAATCTGATAGTGGTTTGCTTTTTTTGTTGCATCACTTTGTTTTGCATTCTGTCTTCACCTCTGAAAATCCTAAGCCTAAGGGTGGGGGCAAAAAGGCAGAAAGACACAGAAAGAGAGAACAGAATTACAATCCAATTTTGCTAGCAGTGTAGTACATTATTCTGTTTCCCTCTTCCATTATTTACCACGTGCACTTTAGGTTATTCCATCTGGAGCAAATACTAAAGGGGTGGGGGTGGGGTGTAAATCACAATAGCACCATTAAAACCAATAAATGTGTGCTGAGGGTCTTTTCCTCTCCTCCTCCTTTTCTTCCTCTCCTCCTCTTCCTACTCATCGGTATAAATACTTAAATAATGTAAGACCAGGCTGACGGAGGGACTTTATTTCTCCATTTCTCATTCCAACAACTGTGATTAGTGAGTCTGGAGCTGCAGACCCTGACAATTGGAAAAACTCATCCAGAACCACAGTGGGGACACTTTCTCTGCTTATGAGGCTTGAGCCTCTGGAGTTCCCTTTCCTTAAAACTGTTTCTAACCACATCTTTTGACATTCTTCTTGCTAAAAGTCTGGCTATCATTACTTTCCATTTGTTTTATTTAGTGCTCTCTGACTTCTCCCTTTCCCGGTGGAGGGCACACACTGCTGGATCTATGGAGTTTAACTCTCCTGTTTAAGTATAATTTATCTGGCAATAATATTTCTTTTCCTGTGGGCCAGATTTTTACATCCATCCCCTTTGTGACAGGTTGCATATTGCTAGAGCAGAATGTAATGAAAGGATAGAGAACCATCGAGTATCAATGGACACAAGGTGCTTCACAATCAACTATGAGTGTTAAACTTAGAGCTGGTTGCAATGAATGTGCTCACGTTTTTACAATGGAATATGGAGCCTTTTAGCTCCCCATAAGGCATCTGGTAGCCTGGAAAATGAGGCTGATAGTAAATGGAAAAATTTGAATCCAGCAGTGTGTCATGGGATTAGCAGAGATAGAAAAACTCAAAATGTTAGGCTCATTATCTACCCAATGTTTGTTTTATGTCCAGATTACAAGGTCATATAAATGTACAATATATACAGTGAGGTAGGTTTGTTTGTTTGTTTGTTTATTATTTGGATTTCTAGACTGCCCTTCTCCAGCAGATTCAGGGCGGGTTGAAGAACATCTGTATTCATATACTCTAGATGCTACCTAATCTCGCAGCCGCGAGAGCCATCATGGGGCTTCCAAGATTCGCCCACGTTTCTTCAACACTCCGTGGCTTGCATTGGCTGCTGATCAGTTTCCAGTCACAATTCAAAGTGTTGGTCATGACCTTTAAAGCCCTGCATGGCATTGGACCAGATTACCTCTGGAACCACCTGCTACCGCACGAATCCCAGCAACCGATAAGTTCCCACAGAGTTGGCCTTCTCCGGGTCCCATCAACTAAACAATGTTGTTTGGTGGGCCCCAGGGGAAGAGCCTTCTCTGTGGCGGCCCCAGCCCTCGGGAACCAACTCCACCCGGAGATTAGAACTGCCCCCACCCTCAATGTCTTTCGTAAACTACTCAAGACTCACTTGTACCGCCAGGCATGGGGGAGTTGAGATATTCCTTTCCCCTAGGCCATTACAAGTTATGCATGGTATGTTTGTGTGTATGTTTGGTTTTATAATAAGGGTTTTTAGTTGTTTTATTATTGGATTGTTACAGGTTGTTTTTATCATTGTTGTTAGCTGCCCCGAGTCTACGGAGAGGGGCGGCATACAAATCCAATAAATTGTTATTGTTGTTGTTGTTGTTGTTGTTGTTGTTGTTGTTATTATTAATCCCCATGTGTCCTGCTTTTAAACTTTGCTTGTTCTGTTCCTCTTTGAAGACTAAGCCAGTTCTGTTCTTCATCTAACCCAGCTAATATGGTTGTTTGTGTATATCTTAGATCTATAACCAGCTGTCATCAAAAAGTTCAAGTTGATGTAGATGAAAATCTTTCTGTGTCAGCCTTTTAAGCTAGACTGGATCAGAAAACTGATTGATTGATTATATGTCACCAAGTCCTATTTGACTCTTAGTGACCACATAGATGGATTTTCTCCATAACAATCTATATCTAACTCTAACAGGTCTTTCAATATAGTATTCATTGCCATTGTAACTGACTGCATCCATCTTGCTGTTGGTAATTGTCTTCTCTTTCCTTCCACCTTTCCCAGTATTAACCAGAGAGCCACATCTTTAAAAAATGTATCCAGAGTAGCAGAAGTCCCAATCTTTCTGGTTTGATGAACCAGAGTGGTGGTGGAGGAGAGGGAATGGTTCTGTCTGAGTGGTAAGTGCGAGCGGTCACACCTGCCACTCACACAAGTGGAGCTGTGGGTGTGTACCTGTGGCTTGTGCAGCCTGGTTGTGAACAGGCCGCAGCCCTGGGGGCTGGGCACCCTTGTGGTGCAGGATAACCTGCCTACCCAAATGACCAAAGGTAAGCCAATTAGCCTAAAAGGGGCGAAGCACCCCCTAACTGCCTATCCGTTGCCGCAGTGTGGAATAGCCGAAAAAACGGTCGCAGAAAATGCCGAGACCGCAAAAAATTCCTATTCGGCCCCCCAAGGGCGACCCTTGTTGGCACACTGAAAGTTAGGGAGGGCGGGTGGGTGGGTGTTCGCTTTCGACGTCGTCCAGGGCAAAAAGGAGGCCCTGGAGCCTGCTCAGCCCTTTTATAGGGCTGGCAGGCTCCACCCAGGACAACATCATCGGGTAGGCCGAAGCCACCCGAAATTGGCCGAGATCGTACGAAATCTCGCGAATCTCGGCCTTCCAAGATGGCGGCGGTGCCGAGGGCCGTGTTTCCCTGGCCCTGCCGCAAAACGGGCCGGGGATGAAGTCACCGGCCAGGTATTCCCACCAACATATTTATAAAAAGACCATCCACGATCATTTCCACAATGATGCTCAACTCTTATACTTTACTTTCCCTGGAATAAGAGAGGTTATAAAAAAAAAGACTATGAATGAATTAAATATTCCCATCTCTAGAACAAATTGCTTTTACCAATCATTAGCCATTAGAAATTTCTTGTTTCTCTGTTAAGTTTTATTCACAAAACGTTTTGAAAAGCTGTTCACTTTAGTTGTTAGAAATTCAAAGCTCTTTGCCAAATGAGGACTTGGAGCTATGATTTTCCAGCTGTTTTATATTCAATGAGAGTTGTCACTGGAACTTGGAAATTCATGAACAGAAGCAAATTTGCAAAGATCATCACCGTGAGGACGATCATTCTTACCAGTTTTACATCAATCCTATAAGGTGGGTTTTTTTAAATTCTCTCTTCTTGAAAATTGAGATGCCATCTAGGTGATTCATGCAGAAAATAAAATATACAGCCATTTCTGTTGCTATTTGTGTGTGTGTGGCTGGCCTAGCAAATACCAGCCATCGCTTTCAGCCATATAACCAGTTGCTGCAAAAGAGCATGGGCACACCAATGCTGCTTAAAAACCTAGGATTCATCTCTTATGATAATGAATGTGGCAGTTATACAGAAGAGCTTTCTCCAACCTGATGCCCTTCAAATGTTTTGGAGTCAGATTCCCACCATACTCACCCATTAGGGAATTATGCTTTTTCTGGCTATTGGAGGGCACTAGGTTGGAAACAGGGTTGTATGCAAATCCGTAGATCTATGCACAGTTTTGAAGTGGTGGTGTTTTGCTTCAGTGATACTTCAATTACAATATGCTTCCAGAGTGGATGTGCCAAGCAATGAAGCCTCTTTTGCTTTATGTCACTCCCACTTTCTCCTCAGGTTTCTCAGTAACAATTGAGAGAAGCGATTGAGAGATGTGAAGTCCCTTGAGGAGGTAGAACAGCATGGTCTCCAGGCCTTCCCAAGGTAAATTTGTTTGTTTGTTTGTTTGTTTGTTTATTTATTTGTTTGTTTGTTTACTTGCTTACTTACTTATTTACTTACTTACTTATTTACTTACTTACTTACTTAATTAGATTTCTATGCCGCCCTTCTCAACCGACTTAGGATGACTAACAACAGAGTAAATATGAATATAAAAACATGTAGAAATCTAATATTAAAAATCTTTAAAAAGGTCTAAAACACCATTTTTCCCCCTAAAAACACAATCATCCACATTCATCCAACTACATTTAACCATCCACAGCATCGGCTGGACTTAGTTCTCAACACTCATGGCCTCCCATGCCTGCTGGCAAAGATAGGTTTTCAGGGCCTTGCAAAGGACCAGGAGGGTGGGGGCGGTATGAATCTGCAGGGGAGTTGGTTCCAAAGGGCTGGAGTCGCCACAGAGAAGGCTCTTTCCCTAGGCCTCGCCAGATGACATTGCCTGGCTGACGGGACCTGGAGAAGCCCGACTGTGTTGGACCGAACCAGTCACTGGGATACATGAGGCAGAAGATGGTTCCATAGGGAATCTGGTCCTAAGTCATGTAGGGCTTTATAGGTCATAACCAACACTTTGAATAATAATAATAATAATAATAATAACAACAACAACAACAACAAACAACAACAACTACTACTACTACTACTACTATTATTATTATTATTATTATTATTATTATTATTATTATTATTATTATTGAATTGTGTGCAGAGCAGCAAGCAAGGAGCATTTTGAAGCGAGTCCGAGGAGCTCTCCGCAGCCACCCAAAAGAGATTGGTTGAAGAGAGATTGGGCACAGAACGTAGCAAAGATTGGGCGGCTGCAGAAGGCTCCTCGGACTCGCTTCAAAATGCCCCTTGCTCGCTGCTACGTTCTGTGCCCGATCTCTCTTCAAAATGATTTCAAACAGTTTTCTTTACTTTATGAGCTCAAAGTATCCTTTTCTTCCTTTTCCCCCACCCCAAAACGATCTCTTCCAAACAGCTTCTCTTTTTTATGAGCTCAATGTGTCTTCAAAATGCCCCTTGCTTGCTGCTAGGTTCTGTGCCCAATCTCTCTTCAAAATACCCCTTGCTTGCTGCTACATTCTTTGCCCAATCTCTCTCCAAAATGTCCCTTGCCTGCTGCCACATTCTCCGCCCGATCTCGCTTCCAAAATAACCTCTCGCTCACTGCTTCCTCCAGTCGCCGCTTTTTTTAAAAAAGCCTTAAAGTTTTGGATTTTCCTAATCGGTTTGCATGCATTATTCGCTTTTACATTGATTCCTATGGCAAAAATTGCCTCTTCTTACGAACTTTTCTACTTACAAACCTGGTCACGGAATGAATTAAGTTCGCAAGTAGAGGTACCACTGTACCTTAATTTTATTAGTGTATTCATAACATCAATATAAATCCTCTATTTATAATAGTCTTTTACTAGTCTTCAAATAAGGTATCAAAAGATTCCGTTATCATAGTATACAATAATTCAGAAAATATCAATTCAATAGGTCATAAAACATGAAAACAAATAATTTGGAAGAGGATGTGGAATATTCTTTATGCTGATTCAGAAAAATATTGGCAGAATGAACTGCAATTCTTATTTTACAATTGATATGGGAGTAACACAAGATAAAAGTTGTTTCTAGATATTAATCAAACAGGTCTCTTGAAAGGGCAGGTTGTAATAAATAGATTTATAATATGAAAGGTGATAAGGAGCTCTTTAAAAGCTTCATTCATACTACAATTCTATACTTGCCCACTCAGAAGTAAGTTCCATTTTGTTTAGAGGGACATATTCCCTTATTCCCTTATTAATATATCTATGGAATTGCATCCTAGATTAAAATGACCTGGACTCCAAACAAAGTAATATAGTGAATTGCTTGCAAACTAGAATTCTACTAAGTGGACTCTGGAAAGAGAAATGAGACATGTGAGTTGTAAATATTTTAAATTGGCAATATCCAAACTTATTCTAATTGCCTTTTTCTGTGAGCAATAATCACTGGCTCATTTCATCAGGGAGTTTGGGCTTTCCTATTTATCTTTCCTCAATTATTATATCAAATTCTCAGATTAAATCATGCCCATAGAATGGTCAGCTAAATAAGGGTTTTATTTATGCATTTGCCATTTGTTTGTTTTCTGCTGTTGAAGTTTGAAGAAAAAAAATAAACAAATAGTCCCAAGAATGCACACAACAGATTAAAAACTACAGTAAAGAGGCAATTTGCTTTATTGGTGAAAGAGATAGATCAGATTTAGAGAAAACACTTTCAACCATGTAAATTCAGTGAATAAGCTATAAGCAAATCACTGTCTTACAGCCCAGTCTGTTTACCAGGATTATAATAAGTAATTCAGTCACCTCTTTGATGAATTGCCCAATCAAAGCAGAACTGGGTATTGGGAGAGGATCCAGTTTTAAAGCATCTTCAGCCACTGGTTATTTCTGAGTAAAATCTGGTGAGGAATTTCTGACTGAATCAAATACGGTAGCAATAGCATTTAGACTTATATGCCACTTTGTAGTGCTTTTACAGCCCTCTCTATGTGGTTTACAGAATCAGCATATTTCCCCCAATAATCTGGGTCCTTATTTTACCCACCTCGGAAGGATGGAAGGCTGAGTCAACCTTGAGCAAATGGTGAGATTTTAATTGTGGAACTACAGCTAACAATTAGCAGAAGCAGCCTGCAGTGCTACACTCTAACCACTGTGCCACCCACACGTCTACCCCACCGGTAGAGCTGTGGTTCTCAACTTGTGGATCACTCTGTGTGTGTGTGTGTGTGTGTGTGATGTCATCACAGTGGATCTCTGAAGGCTTGAAGAAATGTTATCATTTAAATATTGAGTTAAGTCTTGGGGCGGGGGTATCTGTGCCAATGATCCATAGTCAAAAAAGGTATAAAAAGAGGGTCCATGTTAAGAATCACTGCAGTATTTGTACAGAAGCCATCAAGTAAAAGTATTAGGAAATGGCAGCTTCAATATCAGAGACACAAAACCTGCAGCCCTGTAACCATTGAAAACTAGAAAAAGTGCTTGTTCAAAAAATGACGATGACTCCGAGATTCTTTCATAACCCAAGATGGTTATCAAATGGATAGGGCATCAATTTCTTAGGGCAATCGGGTTAATTTGGATCACTTGAAAGCTCTTGCTTTTATGACCTCAAAGGAGCAGATCGCAGCTTGCTGAGCACATGAGAGTACTTATGTCAATAACAATCAGGACAACTTATCAGCTCAGCCCTACTACTTCTTACGAGTATATTGTGCTCACCCCTCTTTCTTTTACTACTTCTGTCTCCTTACCAGACCTTTTTTTAAAAAAATAAATAAATGCAATGTACTGGCTCACAACTGCGGGTTTTCTAATAATAGTTGCAGTGAAGATAATAAAAATAAAATGGGTCAAAATGTTATAGATAATGACATTTTTAATCCAAAGGATGTAGCTGAAGAATTTTGAATACATGAAATATCTGGGCCATACAAAAATTAAGTTATGGGAATGTGCATATATTAATACATTAAAATTAAGGGAAGTGACAGCATTTTTTCCGAACAATAAGAGGATATTTCTTCTTCTGCATTGTTTGTCTCACTTAAGATATTTTTGAGGAACATACATTCTATCTTTAATTACTGAATGAAAACTGTATTTTAAGTATCATTATCCTTTGCCTACTTTTAAAGTTATTGTTTCCCATAAAAGGAGTAACATTAATCCATATTAACCTAGTTTCACAAATGTCTATCTTCTCACTGGGATTCCTGAGCTAGAAAAGCTTCACATGTTAGTTTCCTACCTAAAAGAGAGTGTCACGGGAAAGTTGTAGAACCTAGTGTTGGGATAGAGATCATGATTACTCAATCAAAGATCAGTTGTTGCAATTCATATTGACATGGAATACTCAGTCCTCCACAGAGGTACCACTTACATTCTAGAGGAGTGATGGTGAACCCTTTCTCCCCTGGATGCCAAAAGAGCATGCACGTGCACTGTCAAAAATGTGAGAGTGCCCACACTAATAATTCAATGCTAGGGGAGGGCGAAAACAGCTTCCTCTACCCTCTGGAGGTCCTCCGGAGGCTGGAAATGGCCTGTTTCCCAACTTCTGGGAACTTCCTGTTTCGTCTTCAACAGGCTCCAAAGGCTTCCCTGAAGCCGGGGGAGGGTAAAATTGCCATCCCACCTGGAGGCTCTTTGGAAGCCAAAAACGCCCATCCAGAGCCTCCGTGTGAGCCAAAAATAAGCTGGCTGGCACACACAAGCACATTGGAGCTGAGCTAGGGCAATGGCTTGTGTGCCAGCAGATATGGCTCCTCCTGCCATCTGTGGTACCCGTGCCATAGGTTCGCGATCACTGTTCTAGAGATTACTAGTAAGTTTGTAGTCTGGATATCATCAGTTGCTTTTTTGTTGATTTGGCATTGCCAAGCTATCCAGGGTGCACCATGAGGAGGTGAAGTAGCTTCACCCCTCTGGTATAGGACAATGATTGTGAACCTATGGCATGGGTGCCACAGGTGGCATGTGCAGCCATTTTATTTTTATTTTTATTTTTATTTTTATTTTTATTTTTATTTTTATTTTTATTTTTATTTTTATTTTTATTTTTATTTTTATTTTTATTTTTATTTTTATTTTTATTTTTATTTTTATTTTTATTTTTATTTTTATTTTTATTTTTATTTTTATTTTTATTTTTATTTTTATTTTTATTTTTATTTTTATTTTTATTTTTATTTTTATTTTTATTTTTATTTTTATTTTTATTTTTATTTTTATTTTTATTTTTATTTTTATTTTTATTTTTATTTTTATTTTTATTTTTATTTTTATTTTGTCAATTTTTATGCTACCCTTCTCCTTAGACTCAGGGCGGCTTACAACATGTTAGCAATAGCACTTTTTAACAGAGCCAGCATATTGTCACCACAATCCGGGTCCTCATTTTACCCACCTCGGAAGGATGGAAGGCTGAGTCAACATATCTGACGGCACACAAAGTGTTGCCCTATGTCAGCTTCAGTGTGCATGTGTGTGCTGGCCAGCTGATTTTCAACCTTCTTTTCAGCCATTTTCTCTCTCCTCAGACTTCAGGAGAGCCTACTAAAGCTTGGGGATGGCAAAAAACAGCCCAACATTTCTGAACGACTGTTTGGCTTGTTTGGCCATTTTTTGCTTTCCCCAGGCTTCAGGAGGCTTTCCTGAAACCTGAGGATGGTGAAAAACAGCCCAAAGGGCCTACCGGAAATCCTGAGGCTTCATTGAAGCCAGTGTGCATGCATGGGAATAGTCAGCATTGGGAGGCTGTGCACATGCGCAGGGGAGGGAGGGCATTGCATTATGGGTGTGGACACACATGTGCATGCTATCAAACACATGCATACTCTTTTGGCACCCAACCCAAAAAAGGTTCATCATCACTGGTATAGGATATTACCTTCCATAATGGGATTCGTATCTCATACAGTGTGTGTGCCTAGGACTCTCTGTATAAATGGGATATAGTATCCTCCCATCAATGTGACTGAGGGGTCCCATGTCAAACTGTAAACCACAGAGTTAGGTAGTGAGTTCCAGTCATTAACTACTCTGTTGCTAAAGTCGTATTTTCTACAGTCAAGTTTGGAGCAGTTCACTTTGAGTTTGTATCTGTTGTGTGCTTGTGTATTGTTGTGGTTGAAGCTGAAGTAGTCATTGACAGGTAGGATGCTGTAGCAGATAATTTTATGAGCTATGGTTAGGTCATGCTGAAGGTGACGTAGTTCTAAGCTTTCTAAAACTAGGATTTCAAATCTGGTTGAGTAAAATTTCTGTTGTAAGTAGAGGAGTGGAGGACTCTTTTAGTAAAGTATCTCTGGACACTTTATAATGTATTTATGTCCAATATGTGGTGTGGGTTCCAGGCAGATGAGCTGTATTCCAGGATTGGTCTGGTGAATGTTTTGTATGCTTTGGTTAGTAGTGTGATATTACTGGAGAAGAAGCTACATAAGGTTAGGTGTTGAAGCCTTTTTGGTGATGCTATTGCAGTGGTCTTTGCACTTAGGTCATTTGATATGAGTATTCCAAGATCATTGACAGAGTGAGGTTTGTCTGCAAGGTCTTGTTTATTCAGCTTGTATTTGGTGTTCTCATTCTTTTTGCCAATGTGTAGGCAGAGCATTTTTTGGTTGAGATTTGGAATTGCCAGATGTTTGACCATTCTGACACAGAGTCAAGGTCTTTTTGGAGGGAAGCAATGTTGTCTGTAGTGTTGAAGAGTTTTACATAATTGCCAAAGAGAATGCAGTTGCTAGTAATGTGATCGCAAAGGTCATTTATATAGAGTATGAAGAGTGTTGGTCCTAGTATGCTGCCTTAGGGTACACTGCTGTTAACAGGAATGGGATTAGATAGGGTGTTCCCTATTTTGACCACTTTTTGTCTGTTTGAAAGGAATGCATTTATCCAGTGATGTAGGGGTCCAGAGATGCTGTAGGATATCAGTTTCAGAAATAGTTTATCATGAACCACTGAGTCAAAGGCTTTATAGAAATCTATAATTTGCAATATAAATTGCATCTATTGTTTTGCCCTGGTCATGTTTTGAGGTCTATATGTTTTTGTAGTGTGGTGGTTATAGATTGCAGGATATTTTTTCTCCTGAAGCTGAATTGCTTGTTTGAAAGTAGGTTGTTATTTTCTATGTGGAGGGTAATGGATTGGTTTATGATTGATTCCATGACTTTGCATATGACGCATCATAGAGAGATTGGTCTGTAGTTTTCTACTAGACTGGGATCTCCCTTTTTGAAGATTGGGATGACCATGGCTATTGACCATAGGTTTGGTAGGGAACTGGTCCTGAATGATGTTTCAAAGATTATGCTTAGTGGTTCAGCTATGGCTGTGGAAAGCTTTTTTAGGAAGTATGCACATAGTCCATCAGGTCCAATTGACAGGGAAAGTTTTAGGTCGTGTAGTGCTTTTTCAATGTTGTCTTCAGTGAAGTCTATTTGTGTTAAATCATTGTGAGTATTTGAGATATGATTAGGGAATTTTGGGTATGAGCCATTGATGTTTACAAAGACTGAGTCAAATAATCCTCGGAGTCCTCAGAGAGGGGTGGCATACAAATCCAATTAAATAAATAAATAAATAATAATAAATAATGTGTTAAAGAGGTTAACTTTGACTGTTTCATCGTAGCATTCTTTATGGTTGGGCCCTTTTAGTGGTGGGAGAGGTCTTGAGTCTTTGACTTTATTATTTATGAAGTTGTAGAAGGTGCGGTTGGATTTTTTGCACAGAAGGTTTTCCTTTTATTTGCTGTGATAGTTGGAGCATTCCATCTTTATTTGGTGGCATATTGTATCAGTTTTTGAAATTAACTACATAGTTTGCTTTGTTTTTTCACCAGAGGGATTTTTTTAGGTGGTGGTGGTTATAGCTACCTTGTTAATATGAGTAATTTGTTTTTCTTGTTTATGGTGGTTATGTATAGTAGTTCATGTAGTCTGATAGTTCTTTTGACTTTGAGCAAGAAGAAGTTATAGAGGTCATCGACAGTGTTACAGCCAGAGAGTAGGGTTTGCCAGTCAAGAGTTGAGAGGTTGGCATCTATGAGTTCATAGTTGGCTTTTTTAAAGTTGTACTTGGGTGTCCCGTTATTAAGGTAATTCTTGCAATGGTGTAGATTGAGGCTGAAGCCTATCATGCTGGGTTTGCTGTTGGAAAAGGGTTCTTTTATTTGTAGTCCATAAATTACGCTTTTGGTGTTGCAGACTATGAGGTCAAGGGAGTATATGTATATATGAAGGTGTATGTTGCAGGATTCAGTTTGGAAGTTCTGCTATATGGGAAAAGGATAATGATTACCTTAGAACAGGAATGGGCTACTGCCCAGATAGGGGCTGGTTGTTATGCAGTTGGGTAGCAAAAATGGAATTCCACATTAGAGCACCCAATTTGCACTGAAAGATGTTGAAGGAAAATGCGTAAGCCATGCCCACATTGTGGTAGCAAAAAATTTGGAAGCCCTCACTGACTCAGAATGACCTTTATTTTGCATAAATATTACTTCTAGGCATTGCAACTGGATCTACCTTTGAATACCAGGATTGGTGCAGAAGCAGAACCAGGACAGAGCTGTTCATTAAAACAACTAGGCCGAAACTAACTTTTTCACTGCTCACAGAGGCAAACAATGTGCTACATTTTAGAAAGTGTATTAAAAGTTATTCTTTTTTTAATGCATCTATTTTGACTTGATGCATTTGAAGAGACATCATTTAAATATTTCTGTTTTGTTCAAATAGCACCCACCAGCTTCTCATCTGGTAAAATCTCTTTATTTGTAGAAGTTTATTTTTTTAAACAGATATTTGTTTAAATGCCTTGCATTGTGTGAGTTTATATTTTGTGTCTGGTCTCAACAAATGCATTTCCTCGCAAATCCTCCCCACCAGGATTTTCAAATGTAAAAATAAAGAAATAAAAATAAAAGCAGACATCCTTTTAAATGGAGTTTTGTTTAATACATTTCTTTCCGCATAAATTGTTTTTGCTAGGGGAAAAAATGTTGTGCTGATATGCTGTCGATATAATTATCCATGTATTTAGATTAAAGAATTCAAATAAATAAATTAATGTTTACCGTGGTGTTTATTCAATTCATTTGGCCATCCTACTATTTGGCATTTAACATCTCATTAAAATCATCAGACAAAAAACTTCAGAACTGAAACTAAGAACATACCACACCTGAGACTCCTCACATTATCTATCCCATTATTTAAAATAACAAATTCAGCCTATTTTTTGATCACCTTACCTTTAACAACTATAATATATTTGACTACATGGTGGAGGGGGACAACTGAAAATTTTCACTTTGCTGTATTTTAAAACTTGTTTACATTCCGCTAACTTGTTTTATTCATGACAGAACTGGACCACCTTTTAATTAATGTTCTTGCTACCGACCAAATAGATGACACGATTGTGGGTGCATCAAGACAAAAGCTTTATTTATTTATTTTGCAAAAAGAAGAAAAAAGAAAAAAATATGGAGGAAATGTTTTATTAGTGTCAAAGTAGCTTGGGGGGATTTGAAATATTTCTGAAGCTTCCCCCTTCTTTTTCCAATTGATCTCCCGGTTAACTGAGAAACAAGAATTAACCTCGGTGACAGTGCTACTAGCTTTGAGTCTATTTTGGCCTGTTCTTTAAGTAAAAAGAGCAACCTAGATGAGAATTTTGTGCTTCAGTGGATATTGAAAGATGAGGCAATAAACTGCTAAACTTCAGTAATCACATGGTCCCAGAGGAATGCCTCAAATGGGGTTGGTCAGAAACCTTGAAATTCTACCCTTCTGCACACTGCAAGGGTTTTAACATTTGATGAGATTCATTATAGTGGCGGACTGAATACAAGGGTCTTCTGATTACAGACCTTCCATTAAAAGTTCCCACCAGTGTGCCTTTCCATAGAAAAGCATCAATGGGATTAAAATCTCAGTTCACCCCAGTCAATTCTCCTGTAACATGATTTCATTAGAGGCAGGCAGGGAGGAAAACGGACTCTAAAGCGCTGAAACAGCTGGTGTATAAATTATAAAGTGTACTTTTGACTAAGCGAACACACCTTCCGCTCCAACCCCATTACTAATTAATGTGTAGGATAGCCAGTTTTATGTAAATGGTATTCTTTTTCTCTCCTGTGCTTTGGTTAACAACAGTTTTTTTGAGAATCTGGGTAAAAAAAGAAAGATTATGCAAAGCTATCATCATATGAAAATAACATATTAACATACTGCCTGTGAACTGTATCCAATCAGTTCCTTTTCACTGGCGTGTGTACAAAACAATTAAAATCAAATTTATATCGTACTTCTTTAATATATTCAGGGATTAATATAATCAACGAACAAGTGTTAAAGAGTCTTGCAGCCCTATTCTGCTTTAAGATGATAGGTTTGTTTTTGTAGTTAATGCATATTTTTCATTTTAAAGGGCACTTTTTCTTAAAACAAACCCAACCTCCTACACTATATTAAGATAATTTACTGATTCTTCATTTGTACAAATATTTTTGTGTTTTTACAGAATTGCCTACCATTTTATTTTATTTTATTTTATTTAGAAAACATGACATTAATGTCCATTTCCAATCAGCTTCGCTTCGTGCGACCTGAAGCACTTTGGGTTTTAATTACAAAATGTTGCTGAGTATCGGCTAAGTGAGATCACTGAATTATCAAGATAACCCTGAGGCTGCTTGTAACAACAGCTGCTATGTCAACCAGACCTAGGCAAGCCTTATAAGAAGCTTGGTTTGAAATGAAGCCAACTCTTAAGTTTCACCAAGTAATCTAGAGATCTTGCCATGAATTACAGGTTTTTTTAAAACAAAAATAAAATGTGTTTTTAAGGTCATTGATGTATTTTTACAGTCCAGCCTACAATTGTTTTTCCTTCTGTTCTTCCAGCTTTATTTATTGCCATTTTCAGTTGATACAGACTTGTGGGTG
This sequence comes from Erythrolamprus reginae, assembly GCF_031021105.1. Lineage (NCBI taxonomy): Eukaryota > Metazoa > Chordata > Lepidosauria > Squamata > Dipsadidae > Erythrolamprus > Erythrolamprus reginae. The sequence goes on from NC_091950.1 coordinate 123,208,937, forward strand.
GGGAGGAGAGATTTTCATCATAAATAAAATTTTCCTTTACAATTTTCCTTTACAATAACTTTCATTCTGCCATCCTCGGAGAGGGGCGGCATACAAATCTAAATAATAAATAAATAAATAAATAAATAAAATCTGATCTGTCTTTCTCACATTCTGTATTTTGTATTGTCCATCTTAGGTATTTTGTATGTGGAGAAAACACTGTAGAAGGAGGGAAGGAAGAAACCATTTGATGTGAATGGAACAGGATTGTTTGGGGGCAGTGATTAATTAAAGTTTCAGGTAAGTTAAAAAAAAACCAAACAAACTAGAGAGCCCTGGTGGTGCAGTGGTTAGAATGTAGTATTGCAGACTCATTCACTACTCACTGTCAGGAGTTTGATTTTGACTGGCTCAACATTGACTCAGCCTTCCATCCTTCTTTGGTTGGTACAATGAGAACCCAGGTTGTTGGGGGCATTATATCCATGTTGTAAACTGCTTAGGGAAGGCTGTAAAGCAGGGGTAGGGAACGTTGGCTCTTCTATGACTTGTGGACTTCAACTCCCAGAATTCCTGAGCCAATCATGCTAGCTCAAGAATTCTGGGAGTTGAAGTCCACAAGTCACAGAAGAGCCAACGTTCCCTACCCCTGCACAGTGTAAAGCCCTATGAAGAAGATATAAGTCTGAGTGCTAATGCTAAACATTGCAGAAAAAACATTCATTGCAATAGATTATTTTGTTGCAATTCTCCTATAGTACCATTTGTTTTATTGGTTGGTTTATTGGTTCATTTATTTGTTACTGAATTTGTTCCCAATCTTTCTGTTTATTCTACACGCAAATGTACACCATTAACAGAAAGCAGAGAAAATGTAAAACGGAAATGTGCATCAAATTGTGCCTGTATGCTCTGATTTTTAAATTAATGTTTAATTCTCCTGGTGACACTAGAATAAAGGACACAGCAGAAGCGGCCTAAAGGACATAGCAAATAGGAGGAAAATTAAGGTAACTAACTGGTAATTGCAGCTGATTAGTGTCTCATAACTTGAATGTCCATCCCATGTTGGCAGTTATTTGATTATGAATAGTGACCCAATTTGCAAGTTGAATTCCTGAGATGATGCCAGATTCTATTAAGATTTGATTATGGTATTTGATCAATGATGACTATTACGCACAAGCAACAGCCTTTCAGTGCCAGGATTCAGCTTAGGCACGTATGAAATAATGATAGAGAACTGTCCTGCAAAAGCCGAGTCTCATCAGATCACATCATTCTATCAATAATAAACATGCATTTCCAGTTGCTTAACAATTTAATTTCACTTTTATGCAACTTTTCAAATTTTGGGTAAGACACCATACATGTCAAATGGATTAAAATGAATTTGTGTGTGTGTGTGTATGTGTGTGTGAGAGAGTATTCTAAATATGGGGAAACAATCAATCTGCTCTTGCTGTTTTAAAGCAAAGAATGATTTTCCTTAATAAAGTTAAAAGATATTATATAAGATCAAATTTATTTATTTATTCAATTTTTATGACGCCCTTCTCCTTAGACTCAGGGTGGCTTACAACATGTTAGCAATAGCACTTTTTAACAGAGCCAGCATATTGCCCCCACAATCCAGGTCCTCATTTTACCCACCTTGGAAGGATGGAAGACTGAGTCAACCTTGAGCCAGTGATGAGATTTGAACCACTGACCTACAGGTCTACAGTCAGCTTCAGTGGCCTGCAGTACAGCACTCTACCTGCTGCACCACCCCAGCTCTTTTGGTCCTTTCCCTTATAGAAGCAAGTAAGGTCCTGGATGGTTCCCAAGAGATAGCCTACTTGTGAATGAAGAAAAAAAGAAGAGCTTGAAAATCAAATAAGATGAGGATCTATTAGGGTTAATAATGGTAGGTTACTGCGAAGCTAGAAAAAAACTGTTGGGAAAATGTGGATTTTAGGTTGAGAAATAGAAGGTTCTAGGAAGTAGAAGGACAAGATCTGAGATGGCTGGCTATTTGTGGTATGATAACATCAATCTTTAGGTTAAAGAACCCTTCCTTGAGGGAGATGGGTGGGTAATAAACAAGCAAATAAACCACACTGAGCATATGGGATGGATACAAATCCAGGTTGAACCTAAAAATATTTTTGTGGTTCTCAGTACAAAAAACATTTAATAAATGAGAAATGATAACCAAAAGTATCTGTCTAATTTACAGGGAGATAATAGAATTTTGTCAAGGAGAAAAAATAATCAAGAACTGATACAGAGGGATTTAAATAAAGTGCTTTTCTTATTTACAATTATTAGAAAGATTTAAAGTAGACAAAATGTATGAACAAACAAGTGAACGAATACATGATAAAGTGGATGTTGTAATTTCAGATGAAACAAAGAAAAATCTTGGATTGAAAGGATTGAAGTGTATTCTATGTTATAATCTTAGAATTTTTGAAGAATGATGTACTGCTGGTATATATCACCAGAGAAATTGTCTAGAATGTATAAAGGCACATTGGGAAAGTAAGATGGTGGCAAGTTTCTCGGCGCGTTAAAGCCACTGCCGAGGTGGTCCCCACCAAGAAACATGCCACCGTCTTACTTTCCCAACAGAGAAATGCTCCACACACAAACCACGCTCGCCTATCCTCCTTCTGACGTCAAAGGGGAGGAGGGCCATGGCAGGCAGAGGGGAATCCCCCACCCCACTCCCCCAGCCTCCCCACGATGGGATTCCAGGGACGGGGCTTTGATGTCACGGAGATGTCACTTCCTGGCCAGCTGAGGCAACTGAACGCCAAATGTGACCCCGAACTTTGCTCAAAGTTTTAAAAAATCTCGGGGTCAGGTTTGGCTTCATGAACGGAACAAAATTTGGTATGAACCCGAATTGTGGAAGTTCAGTTCGCCCAACGTTAGTCATGGAACTTTGTTAGTGTATATGATAACAGCAGCAAGATTACAAAGATGGATAGATTCAGCATACCCACAATAGAGGAATGGCTGACGAAGATGGGGGAAGCTTCTGGGATGGCCAAATTGAATTTTTGTCTCCAAGAAAAGACAATATCTACATTAATTTCTGACTGAAAACCTCTTATGGACTTTTTGTGTAAAACAGAAAAAAGATCAATGCAGCAAATGGCGAGATATCTGAAGAAAAGGAAAGAAAAATCATGTATTTTAGCATTGAGGGACACCAGTGGAGTGGTTAGATATGGTAATGACCAGTTAGAGGAGATAATGAGGAAATATTATGAAGATTTGTATAAAGAGGAGCAAGTGAAGATAGGAGTCCTCAAGGTTGGGAAAATAGTAAGTGAAGAAGATAAACAAATTTTGAATGCAGAAATTACACAAGATGAAATTGCTAGAGTAATTAAAGGGTTAAAACAAGCCAAAGCACCGGGCCCAGATGGGTTTACAGGGGAATTCTATAAAACTTATGTGAATGTTTTGTTGCCGCATTTGGGGAAATTGTTTAATAATATATTGTCAAATCGTGATATCCCGCAGACATGGAAGCTTTCAGAAATTGTTACCATTCCGAAGATGGGTCGAGATTTAAGAGAGCCTGGGTCTTACCATCCAATCAGTTTGGCAAATCAGGATTATAAAATATTTATGAAAATACTGGCAAATAGATTAGAAAATATTTTACCAAAAATAATTGAAGAGGATCAATATGGATTCGTGAAGGGAAGGAAAATAAGTGAACCAATTAGAAATGTAATGAATGTGATGCACCATGCTACCGCTACTAAAAGGAAATTGGGAATTTTGAAATTAGATGTTTATAAAGCGTTCGATAAAGTTAACCATAGTTATTTATATAAATTATGTAACAAATTAAATATGGGGGAAAATTTTTGTGAAACTATAAAAGAGATTTATAAAGGAAATGAAGCATATATAAGAATGAATGGACAAAGAACGCAGAGTATTAAAATATTAAACGGCACCAAGCAGGGATGCCCTTTGTCTCCAAAATTATTCGTAATAGCAATAGAGATCTTAGCTAATAAGATAAGACAAGATAACACTTGGGCAGGATATAGAATAGGGGAATTAGAAATGAAAATAAATTTATTTGCAGATGATGCAATTATATTGACCCAGACCCCGATGGAGATGATTAAAGGTATAATAAATATTTTACAAGAGTTTAAGCAGGAATCGGGACTGTCGGTTAATATGGAAAAATCAGAGATTATGTGTTTAAATATAGATCCAAGAGAACAGATAGAAATTAGGAAAGAATCAGGGTTGAAATTAGGACTTAAAAAAATAAAATATTTGGGAATTTGGTTATTGAAAAACCCAGTGAAAATGGAAGAGATTAATTATAGATTAATATGGAGGAAAATGTTGAAACAGATGAGGAGCTGGAAAGATAAAAAGCTAAGGAGACTCTCTAAAATAAGACTCTTTAAAAATGATGATAGCTCCCAAGATGATGTACCTATTTCAGGTGCTGTCGGGGGGGTTATCGGTATGTAAGGTTAAAGAGTGGGACAAAAAATTAAATTATTGGATTAAAGAAGATAAGAGACCAAGAATAAGAAAAAAGTGGTTAATTGCGAATGAAAAAGATGGGGGATGGGGAGTTCCATGTTTGGAGCTGTATAGGGAAGCTTTTCAAATGGAAAGGTTAATGGAGTTGCAATTAAGTGAAAATAAATGGGCGAAATTGGAAAAACAGATAAACGGGATGAACAATAGAGAATTAATTTTTAGGAAGTGGAATAGGAGTGATATAGGTAAATTAATAGGCCCAATGAAAGGGACTATGGAAATTTGGAAAAAATGGCAAGGGAAAATAGGATTATATAAATCTAAACTGTAATCGCTTTATGTAATAAATAGAGAAAACGAAATTAACTGAAATAGGGTTATAGGAGAGTTGAAGGGAAGAGGGATAACTAAGATAGAACAGTTATACGAGAAGGATGGCAGGCCAAGTAGAAATCGTATAGAATGGTGGTTAGGTAAGGGAAGGTGGCTACAAATAAATGCAATATGTAAATATCTAAATGAAAGGGAGAATAAAGAAGTATTATGGCGGGAGGAGACAGGGTTAGAGAAAATAATAAGAGAAAAAAGTGAGGGGATAAAGGCGCAAGCAACTAATATATACAAACTGCTAGTGCAGTCAGACGGAGACACGATTGATGGATTGACAAAGTGGTGGCAAAATGAGATATTAGTAGAGGTACAAGAAATGGAAAATATAGTAGAAGATATAAGGAAAATTAAAAATACAAGAATTAGGGAAATGAGAAGGAAAATATTACATAAGTGGTATTTCACTCCCGTTCAATTCGCACATTTTCAGCAGAATGTCAGGGGGAATTGTTGGCATGGTTGTCAAGACAAAGGAGTGTTTATGCATATGTTTTGGGAATGCCCGATAGTGGGTTGGAAGGATGCGACAAAATGGACAATGCAAAATTGGTATAGGTACATGGTGGACCATATTCAATTTGAAATTATGGAAAAAAGGATAAATTTGGATAATGAAACTGAGTTGGGACAGCTGATGGGACAGTGGGACAAGGTAAGACGATATATGACGAGCAGAATCCAAGACCAAGCTACAAGAAATAAACTGGAATCACTCTATAATATGTAAACAGATATATTGCTCTTGGGTTAAGTGGATTATACAAGAAATACCCCCAATTTGGTGGTGGGGAATGTGTGTATGTCGGGGTGGTGGGCACAACTCACAATTCACTACGCACTGTTTTATGTTGTGTGATTTTAAATTGTTAAAAATCAATTAAAAATTTTTTTTTAAAAAAAATGTAAAACAGAAAAAAGTGAATTTATAATTTATGGTTTCAATTACTAAAAAGGTTAGATAAGAAAGAAGAGAGTCATGTTGTAAACCAGACATGGGAGCTGGATCCAGCCCACAGGGTGCTTAGATCTGGCCCACAGGGCCACCCTGGAAACAGCAAAGGACTGGCCCACAGTGCCTTTGCCAGCAAAAACAGAGCTCAGGAGGGCCCGAGCTCTATTTTTGCTGGCAGATGATTACAGGAAGCCATTACAGCTGAAAATGGAGCTCGGGAGCTAGTTTTCTCTGGCAGACACTTGGAACACTACAGGTCTCCTCAACCCAAGTAATGTTGAGCTGGCCACACCCACCCTGGCTATAGCCCCCAGGTCAAACAAAATTCTGATGCAGCCCTCCATGAAATCAAGTTTGACCTCCCTGTTGTAAACTAACTGTAAGAGGCAAGTTGATAATTATAAATGCTGTAAAGAAGCCTGCAAACCACTGTAATTTTATGTTCTCTCTCTTTAGTATCCACATGTATTGGTGCACATCAGTACCCTGTTTTACTTAAATGATTTTGCTTCCTTATGAAGTCTGTGATATAGAAAACTCATCTTCAACAAGTTTGAATGTGATCATCTTTCAAGATGGAGTTAAATTCTTCTGGCTAAGAATCAAAAACATCACAGTGCTGGCAATTGTCATTTGAGGACCACCACTTACTAGATAAGAAAGATTTCTTTTAAAAGATTGAGATGTATGGGCGACTTCTCTAGCAAAGTTGATTAGTGTATTTAAAATAAAATGTAGCTCTTGATATGGTTGGAATAGCAATATGAAAAGAATTCCATAAATAGGAAAAGGAATTATTAGATCAGGCCCTACAGCTGCCTTTCTTAACTTCCTTTTTTGAGGAAAAAAAGCTAGGCAACATAATTTGGCCCAGTTTTAATTAAACTTAAGTCTGCTCCAATAACTACCGGTAGGATGCCATTCAAACTATAAAATAGGAAAGAGAGAAAGCAGAATCTTAAAAACACCCAGTTGCAAAAATGTGCTTGCAAGTTGTATAACTATGCAGGTTTTCAGAACTTTTCTCATGTAAGGCTGTGTGTTCATTTCCTAACCCAATTGCCCATAACAGATTTTAATTTCTGTGTGCATTTGATAATTATTTTCATTTCAATATAGCTGTGAAATTGAGTGTTTTGCTTCTGCTTGTAGCAATCAGGTCATTCTGAAAATAAATAGTGTATCTCAGAGAATAACAGGGTAATTATTATGCAAAAGCTACATGTTTGGGCAATTATGCCAATACCATTTTATTGTCAGTCAGGGAAAGCTTTTCCAAAATACCTGGAACGCCTGAATTAATTAGACTTTGAAAACATCAGTGCATGTATTGCTGTGCTTAGGTTGTGTCCCTCTTATTCTCTAGCCCTGAACCCAAAGGAGAAATGAGACTTGGCAACTTCTCTTTATGAATGGTTCTCTCAACTCAATGAGCAATCCCTATCTAAATTCTTTCTTTTGGAATGAATAGCCACTCAGATGTAAGACTACAAATGTTTTCTCATCCCATTATAGAGGGCTATTGATCTATGCCTGACAGGGCACTTCCCCTCATCCAAACAACAAATACTAAACATCTTCATCACCCAATTCAAAGCTAGAAGGTATTTGAAATCTCTGCCCATGTTATTGTAGCCGCCCCGAGTCTTCGGAGAGGGGTGGCATATAAATAAATAAATAAATAAATAAATAGACAGACAGACAGACAGACAGACAGATAAACAGATAAACAGATAAACAGATAAACAGATAAACAGATAAACAGATAAATAGATAAAAAAATATTTCAAATAAGAAATTTGAAAAATTCAATATCATTGTCAGTTCTTGCTTTGGTTTTTCTTCTCACCTTCCACTATCTTGTTTTCTTTGTTTACTTGAGGAACTAGCTGATAACAACCTAAGGCAGTTATAAATTAGCCAACTTGGTGTTGTCCAGATGTATTGGGACTTCACAAATTTCAAGGAACATATTGGATTGAAATTGGAGGAACCACAACAAAACATGAGCACACACAGCCTGCACCCTACAGCCTACAAAATCATCTGCTACAATGTCCTGCCTGTCAACGACTACTTCAGCTTCAACCACAACCATACATGAGCACACAACAGATACAAACTCAAAGTAAACCGCTCCAAACCTGACTGTAGAAAATACGACTTCAGCAACCGAGTAGTTAATGTCTGTAACTTGCTACTTCACTCTGTAGTTTCATTACCAAACTCCCAAAACTTTACCCTTAGACTATCCACTGTGACCTCACCTGACTCCTAAGAGGTCAATAAGAGGCGTGCATAAGTGCACCAGTGTGTCTACCATTCCTGTCCTAATATTTCCCTCTTATTAGTGCCCACCTCGTATATAAACAGCATTATATCTATGTGTACTACCAATATGTACTTGACTAAATAAATAAATAAATAAATAAATACATACATACATACATACATACATACATACATACATACATACATACATAATCAGACAATTTCTTTGTATATACAGTGTCCTTTTCCAAATCATTCTCTTGGTCTGTTATTTGTAGTTCTACTTTTGGTACTTTCTCTGTGATGTCAGATAAAATTTGTTCCATATCTGTCGTTCCTTGATTAACAATTTTAGACATAGTATATCCATAAAAGGAGACATCAATAATATTACATTACAATAATAATAATACAATAATATTAATATTTTAATTACTAATTTTCTCCAAATATCTCTTTTTTAATATTTCTAATGTTATAATATTTTGAGATTTTTGAAATCACAGTATTAATGGGCATCAAGAACAGGCTTGTATTTTTCTTTATTTTACTTAGTCTTCTTCAAAGTCCTGCTAAAATCATCAATTATCTTTGTATGACTTATAATATCAAGGACAGCCAAAATAAGACTGTTTCCCACAAGAAGCTGTTTACTTTTATATAGCTAATTCCAAAAGCATATCACAAAAGTATCCAAATTTATCTGGAACCTAAATTTGTTTATAACTTTCTTAAATCAAAATCTAAGAATTTGCTTTATTTCAAATTATTTAAATTCTTTAGCTTCTAATTAATTAATCATTTTTTCAGAGTTGAAAATAAGCTGTAGCCTTTTAAAAATCGCAGTAGTTAATGGTTACTTCACCTGTCTACTGGTACTCAAACCCAAGGCTGTCCTGTGATTTCCTCACAAGCAACAGCTGTCCAGAGCACATGTGAGTGATCTCCTGTCCTCTCCTTATCCAGAGAAGTTCCAAAATCAAGTAACACATGTCTATTCATTAGTTACTTAGCTTTAGTTGTGGTTATTGGCTCCACTTTTCCTTAACAATAAGAGGGCAAGCAGATAGTAGTTCTCTATTGAGGATATACTTTGCAGAAGTATTTTGAAAATGTAAGTAATACCTAATAGTTTGCCCACATCTGTCAAATATATATAAATTTAAATACATTGAGACCACATTTGGAGTACTGTGTTCAGTTCTGGAGACCTCACCTACAAAAAGATATTGACAAAATTGAACGGGTCCAAAGACGGGCTACAAGAATGGTGGAAGGTCTTAAGTATAAAACGTATTAGGAAAGACTTAATGAACTCAATCTGTATAGTCTGGAGGACAGAAGGAAAAGGGGGGACATGATCGAAACATTTAAATATGTTAAAGGGTTAAATAGGGTTCAGGAGGGAAGTGTTTTTAATAGGAAAGTGAACACAAGAACAAGGGGACACAATCTGAAGTTAGTTGGGGGAAAGATCAAAGGCAACATGAGAAAATATTATTTTACTGAAAGAGTAGTAGATCCTTGGAACAAACTTCCAGCAGACGTGGTTGGTAAATCCACAGTAACCGAATTTAAACATGCCTGGGATAAACATATATCCATTGTAAGATATAATACAGAAAATAGTATAAGGGCAGACTAGATGGACCATGAGGTCTTTTTCTGCCGTCAGTCTTCTATGTTTCTATGTTTTACATAAAGTTTTGAATAAAATGTCACTTTTAGATCTGAGTGTTAAATATGGAAAAATATTCATGAAACTGAATATCCATTTTTGCTTTGATTCTGAGTGAGATCTGGAATAACTACCATTGGAATTATGTGGGATGATAGTAAAGTACATATTCCCAACAATCTTTCTTTCATTTTTAGCTGATGTCTCATTTTCAAAATTCCAGCTTAGTTCTTAATGCCATGAGCATTTGCTGAGATTTAGTGATCTCTTCAGTTACCCGCAATTTATAGTGCTGAAATATTGCCATTTTCTTTTCTTTGTAGTCAGAATTCAAAAAAGATATTTAAAATGTAGCTTATAGAATAAGTATTTTTGTACCGTTAATCCTAGTTGAAATTCTCGTAGAGATAAACTCATTGCCCTAGTCATTATAACATTTGCAGATTGTCTACATTTTTTCAGAGTCTATTAATGTCTATTTTAATAAGTCATAATCCAAGTCCTGTCTCAAGGATGTTAAACATGATCTCTCATGGAAATTAACCTATCATAATCACAACTAATAATTTCATGCTGTTCTCATTGAATCTGTTTACAATGATTGAATTGACTTTGAATGGAATCCTGAACATTTTTAGAACAATTTTAGTATTGTCAAATATTACTTGCTATGATTCCTTGTCATAATCAGTCTTGAAATGACCCAGCTTCAAAACTTTAGAGTTCCAATTTTATTTTAAAAAGGTGGGAAAGGAGATAGGATGTCATAATGGAATTTATATTTCTTTTGTTATTAATTTACAATTAGTTTAGATAAGGAGCTTAGGGTAACTTACTTTGAGCAAAAACATGGCAGATATGCTGTTGCTAACCACTTGGTTAATGGAAACTTCATAGACTATCATTCTTTATGAAAATCAACTCATGTAGTTTGACAGGTGAAAGCTGAACTGAGTGACAGGATGACACATATTGACATAAAATGAAGCTGACAAGTGAGGGTTAAAACCCCCCCCACAGATGTGAATCATTATAGGAAAAAGGAGGAGAGACAGTTTGCTGTAGTGGATGAGGGCATTAGGATAGAAACCAGGAGACTGTAAATTCTACTTCTCGTTGCATTGTAAAACGGCAAAGATAAACCCTTTTAAAAATGTTGCCAGGAAAACTGTGTGGGCTTGATCAGGTGATAGCACAAAGTCAAGACTAATTTAAAAATACAACCTCGTCCTCTTGCCTTCCCTTCTCCAAAAGCAACAAAAATGGAGACGGGGCAATTGACACCAACATCCAGTCTCTGGATAGCTGACTGAACGGAGAGTAACATTCTTTTGTGTGTTTGTGCGTGAGAGGCACAAGGGAATGACATGTGGAAAACACAGCTACCATATTTTGGCATCTTCGTGTAAGCCTGAGAAGACAGTTTTTTGTGATTGCTATTCCCTAAGGTGAAAACAAAAATGCTGAGTGGTGGGTAGTAAACTAACAGTGGGTTTCTAGCCATATGGCCTTTTCAGTGCTGAGCTCTGACAACTCCTTGTTATAAGGATGAAAAGAGAGCATTATGGATGCCAAGCTGAGGTAATTGGAAAACATGTTACTATGGTTTGGAGGAAGAAAACTCTATTAAAGAAAAAGATATTTCTCCATAGTCTGAATTTAAATGGAATAGATGTAAATTTGTGCTGGACTCTTATTTTGTGCAAAAACAGTAAGTAGTCAGGGCACTCTACCCAAAGTATAACATATATTCAAATGTGTGTGTGTGTGTGTGTGTGTGACATACTTTTTGCTGATAAGTGAAAAGGAAGGAGGACTAGTATAGATCTATTTCATGCTTCTTATAGTTTTACATCGTCGGCGAAGAGGACACAGTTGCTTGTGATGTCATCACAAAGGTCATTGATGTAGAGAATGAAGAGCGTTGGTCCCAGTACACTACTTTGGGGAACACCGCTTTTAACTGGGACGGGGGTGGATATGGTGCTTCCTATTTTGACCACTTGTTGTCTGTTTGACAGGAATGTTGTAATCCAGCTATGGAGGGATCCTGAGATGCCATAGGATTTGAGTTTTAAGAGTAGTTTGTCGTGGACCACTGAATCAAAGGCTTTGCAGAAGTCGATATAAATTGCATCTGTAGATTTCCCTTGATCTAGATGAGTTGTCCATATATTTTTGCAGTGGAGGAGCTGCAGGTTGCAGGATAGTTTTTTTCTGAAACCAAATTGTTTGTTAGAGAGCAAATTATTAGTTTCTAGATGGAGAGTAATTGATTTGTTGACTATAAAAATTTACCTGCCTTGGATACTGCATGCTTCCTCCCATATTTGGGTATACCAGGGTGATTCAACAGAAAAACAAGCGTATATGCAATGAAGGGCTACCACACTGTGGGCATGGATTATGCAGGACACCCTGCATTTTCTTTCAGCATCTTTCAGTGCAAATTGGGTGCTCTGGGGTGGAACTCCATTTTCACTACTCTACTGCGTTCCCCCCCATCCGGGCAGTAGCCCACCCCTGCATATATGTCTATGTCTATGTATATATGAATGTATATGTAATTGCTCTAGACCTTGTAACAAAAAAAATGAAGGGCTTCCTAACTGATTGGGAAATTCTTAGCAGGAAGATATGAACCTGAGTTTTCCACCTTTAAATGGATCACATTTTTCAGCCTCAGATATTGCTCAGTAGTCAGATATTGCTCTACACAGTTTAAATCTTCTACTGGAAATTGAAATCAAAAGACCAATAATACACTATATATCTGTGATGGCGAAATACACTTTAGAGAACTATATATCTATGATGGCGAACCTATGGCACGCGTGCCCCAGGTGGCACACAGAGACCTCTCTGCAGGCATACAACGCATCACTCCAGCTTAGCACCACCATGCATGCACAAGCACCTCCCACCAGCCAGCTGGTTTTCAGGTCTCTGCCGCGTATGCAAGGGGGTGGGGTCAGGGGTGGGCTTGTGCCTGGGCAGGGGGAACGCAGTGGGGTAGCGAAAATAGAGCTCCACCCCAGAGCCCCCAATTTGCACAGAAAGATGTTGAAAGAAAATGCAGGGCATCCTGCATAAGCCACGTCTACAGTGTGGCAGTAAAAAGTTTGGTAGCCTTTCACTGGGCGGGGTGCATGTGAGAGATGTGTATGGTGGAGTCACACATGCATGCATGTGTATCATGCGTGTATGTGTAGGGATGGGGTACATGGGGGGATCACATATGTATGCATGGGAGGGCGAGGGGAGCTTTGTCATCCAAGCTACTTTCCTTCTTTTAGGTATGGGGGAACTGAGACATCTCCCCCGGGCCTATACAGTTTATATATGGTATGTTTGTGTGTATGCTTGCTTTTAATAATGGGGTTTTTATTGTTTTTTAAATTATTAGATTTGTTCTTACATTGTCTTTGTTATTGTTGTGAGCTGCCCCGAGTCTACGGAGAGGGGCGGCATACAAATCTAAATAATAATAATAATAATAATAATAATAATAATAATAATATTTGTACCACATTGTTTCTCGCTTGTAATAACTTCCTACATAAGTCAGTGTCAACCTCGTAAGCACGTGGAAAACATGATGAAAAGCATTGTTTTTAGGAAGATTACAGTTACAGGGTCTAAATGGTCTCAAATGTCTATCCTGAGAACCCATATCTTTGGAATAAATGGGAGCATGCTTGATTTTGTTTTCCACTTCCCTTAATGATTTTCTGAAATAGTGTTTATATACAATCTTTGTATTTGATTTTCTCTAATTCAGAACTGGAGCAATCTCTCTCTCTCTCTAATTAATACTATCTAGAAATAATTTCCACAACTAAACAAAGATTTTTGGACTCTAGTGAGTCAGGATTAGTGTTCTGTAACAGTGGGGAGGATGCATTGTAATTAAGTCAGCACCCTCCAGCAGGTCTCTGTAGGAGGTACCAGCAGTATTTGGCAAAACCTGATTTGTAATCAGTCTAGCTTCTGGCTGATTAGTTTGGCCGATGAGCAAGCATAGTGCACATGCAGGAGTTCATTGGAAATAGCGGAATATAGGCCCATTGTATCTTACTTCTTCTTCGGTAATTAATTTTAATTTGTGAATATTGCCATGTTTAAAATTTAAGAAAGGTAATTCTAGGTTTTTGTTCTGTAATAAGACTCAATTTTTCTCAGAACAAAAGAAATTAATTTGAAGTGGCAACATAACACTTCTGTATTTAAGTCTAGAAAAGCAAAGCATATATCAGCTCTCCCCACAGCCCTTTACTTGAGTCTGTCATCTACTGTCTTCCATCACCACCTGCTGAAAAATACGAATGGATGGGCCATATAGAAAGCAGGAAAAGGAACAGGAGTTAGAAAGAAGAATGTGTAGTTTGGCCTTTAAATAATTGTCTAGAACAGGGCTTTCAAACTCCTGGGCTATGTATGCCATGCGCTGGCCATGCCCATGGACTATATATATCATGTGCTGGTCACGCCAACCCCTATCTTAGTAAAGGGGGGAAAGTTGTGATACATCACATGATGATTACATGACAACGCGAGTTTGACACCTCTGGTTTAGAAGAAAGATGTACTGTACTTGGTTATGTTCATGTCAGTCTGATATATACAATTTAGAATTTTAAAAGTTGAACCCAGATAATCTTGGTTAAGTTCATGTCAGTCTCTTATATACAATTTAGAATTTTAAAAGTTGAAACCAGAACTTTGTCTTCCATTCATTTTCAGGAAAAATAATTCTTGAATGCATAAGATTTTATTTAATTTAAATTAATTTTCTCCTCATAAAACATCCTTAAAACAGCTTAAACCAAATAAAAAAGTGGCATATCTGAGATTGTAACCCTGCATATTTTTAATTATGGATACGTCAGGTGAATCCCATTGGGATGTATGATTAAATAAACATGCAGAGAATTACACTGTTTAAAAAATCACTCACTTTTGCCCCAATAAAGCTACCGTAGAATAAAAACATTGGATCTACTTGAATTCTTAAAAATCAGAATTATTCAGAGTAGGTAAATTTATCATCACATAGAAAAGCCAAAACCATTTAGAACATGTGTCTCAAACTCGTGGTGTCACATTGCCATCACATGACATTTTACAATGTTTTCCCATTCGTGGAGCTGGGGAGGCATGGCCTACATCTATGTGACACATCTGGCCTGCAGGACGTCAATATGACTTCACTGATTTAGAACAATGAAAATGATGATATAAGTTTTTCCTAACATCCAATTGACCAAAGCGGAAGTTGGGGCATATGTCTCACAGGACATATTATTTTAACAGAGAGAAAGTCCTCGGAGAGGGGCGGCATAAAAGTCCAATTAATAAACTAATTAAATAAATAAGAAAAAGTAATAGTTGGTGAAAATTAATTTCTGTCCTTTAGTTTCATGCACTTTGTGTATCATATATTGTAAGTGTAATTACTTTGCTCATTCAAATCATATAACCCAATGATAATTTGAAAAATCCTGAAATTTAGAGTGGTATCAATTTTTTTTCTTTGTACAATTAAGAAGAATGAGGAAGCCCTCTCAGACTCCAATTTTGATAAATGATTGATCTCTTTAGGCTGGTTAGAATGGTACCAATACCTGCTCTAAAGGTCCTTGCTTTCTTCACTTTTTAAAATTATTCTATCATTCTATTATTATTTTTACTATTATCTATCTATCTATCTATCTATCTATCTATCTATCTATCTATCTATCTATCTATTTTGTATGCCACCCCTCTCCGCAGATTCGGGGTGGCTCACAACAGTAACAGAAAACAATATATAATACAAATTCAATAATTAGAAAGCTAAAAACCCATAATTTAAAAAAAACATGCACACAACATACCATACATACACAGTATAGGCCTGGGGAAGATATTTCAGTTCCCCCATGCCTGATGGCAGAGGTGTGTTTTAAGGAGTTTGCGGAAGGCAAGGAGGGTGGGGGCAATTCTAATCTCAGGGGGGAGCTGGTTCCAGAGGGTCAGGGCCACCACAGAGAAGGCTCTTCCCCTTGGACCCACCAACCAACATTGTTTAGTCGATGGGACCCGGAGAAGGTCAACTCTGTGGGACCTAATCGGTCGCTGGGATTCGTGCGGCAGACTATTACTATTACTATTACTGTTACTGTTACTGTTACTGTTACTATTACTATTACTATTACTATTACTATTTATTTGACTTCTATGCCACCCAATCCTTTGGTACTCAGGGCGGCTTACAACAATTTAAATACATTATGCACAAACTATACACTATATTCCTATTATACATTACTATATAATAGGACTAATGGAAGCAGACACCAGATCCAAACCCATCAATCCTATTTCTATTGCTTATCTCTGCCACGTGGGGTAAGCATCTGTTGCAAAGCATGGAGTACCTCAGAGTTCAGAATCACATGAGGAAGAGAATTGCAAACTGCCAAAGTCATTTCCTGCACTACATGAGGAAAGCTGTGGAAATGGTTGATGAAAGCAAGTCTGGGATACTGTAAGGGGAATTTGGTTTGTCTAAAAAAAGGCAAAATATTATGAGGGTCGCCCAGAAAGTAATGCACCACATTTTTTTCTTCAACAAATATTTATTGAACATAATGAAACTTACACACAAGAAAGAATTATGTTTCTTCTACACACCCTATTTTTCCATGCAATCTCCACCCCGTTCTATGGCCTTCCTCCAGTGAGACACAAGGCCGTGTATGCCCTGTTGGTACCACGTCTTGTTCTGGTCACAAAGCCATTTCTGCATTGTAATGACCTCACCCTCTGTGCCCAGGCACTAACCCTACTTTTGTTGACTGCAGATTCTCCATAAACTGTACACAAATGTTTGTGAATGTTCCCAACAGTTTCTTTCTCTGCAGTGAGAAATTCAATGATGACACATTGCTTGTAACATACATCACTTACAGACGCCATTTTGAAACACTGCTGCAGCTACGCTATCTCTCTGAAGAAACACAAAATTTACACATACACTCCTGACAATTCAAATAACGTATATCTAAAGTTTTGCATTCATACCATTACTGTAGGCTGAGAAAAAAAAGTGGTACATTACTTTCTGGGCAACCCTCATATATTGCAAAAACAACAGTTTATTTAAATAAAAGATCTTTAGCCTTTTTGTCCCTAAGACTCTCAAATTACTGTCGACACCGCAGTGTGCTTTCAATTACAGATAGTCCTCAAGTTACAACAGTCCATTAAGTTAGCATTCAAAGTTACAACAGCACTGGAAAACAGGGACTTATGACCATTTTTCACACTTATGACCATTGTGGCATCTCCATGGTCATGTGATCAAAATTCAAATGCTTGGCAGTTGACCATAATTATGGCAGCTGCAGTGTCCTATTATCATGTAATCCCCTTTGGCGACCTTCTGTCTAGAAGTGGGGAAGCCAGATTCAGTAAACAACCAGTTTACTACCTTTAAATCTGCAGTGATTCACTTAACATCTGTGGCCAGAGAAGTCATAAAATGGGGCAAAACTCACTTAACTCATATTTCACTTAGCAACAAAAATGTTGGGCTCAATAGTTCTGGTTGTAAGTCAAGGACTACGTGTATTCTATATTTACTGTATTTTTAACAAATGGCTAACGAGTGTTACTAAGATGGGTGTTAGTTTTTTGCCAGAATGGTAGAATAAAGATTCAGATATTAACAAATTATATGATAATAATCTCAAACAATATAAAGTATGTTTCTTTTGATGTTAAGATGAGACTAAAATTCTTATTCACTGGATACTCTGCAGAATGCTTTAAAGAACAGGCTGTCAAACTCGTTGTGTTGGAAGTGCTTAATGGAAAGTGAGACATTTATAAAGAAGTTATGGGCTGGTCCCATTATTCCCTCACTTTGATTTAATATCCATAAATTAGTTAATATGGTGTTATAACATCAATGCAGTTTAAAGATGTGGGTGTACTTTTGAATTTTATATCCAAAATTTGGAATTTATCACTATGTGAATTATAGAACTGTCAAGCATCGAAGGGGGTTAGCAAAATAGATTTATTCTTCAATGTGGGAAAAACAGTCAACTCCAGATTTATAATCTTGAATCGCCAACATATATTTATGAGCTGGCTCTCTAAGACTGTAATGATGAATATCTGATCAATATCATTCTATGGTCAATGTTTAATTATATGTGTAAAAAGCATGCTGAATGATTTCTTATAAGTCTATTTGTATGTTTATTGCATTAGTATACTACAGTCATGAAGAATTTACTCTGGTGGTTTAGTCAGATAAAACCGCAAAGCATAAAAATAACATTATAATGCAATAATTAAAACATAGCAATAATAACATTAAAATAAATAAACATGGAGAAATCAAGCTGCATCCCCAATTCAATGGTAGACATACCTACTGAAGAATTCTGCTTGTATTACCTTTTGGAGTAGCACTAGAGTAAGAGCTAATCAGGGAAGCTATTTCAGAAAATGAGGATTAACATTAAAAAATATGTCTCCATGCTCCTGTTCCTCAAACCTTGTATATGTGGGATGCCTTAAGCATATTAAGTCCTAGAGATAAATGGAAGCAAAGCCATATAGACCTTCAAAAGTTTAAACAATGATTCTTCTAATTCTACCCAGAAGCGTATTGGATGAGAATAGAATAGAATAGAATAGAATAGAATAGAATAGACTTCTTTATTGGCCAAGTGTGATTGGACATAGAAGGAATTGGTCTTTGGTGCATATGGTCTCATTGTTCATAAAAGAAAAGACACATTTATCAAGAATCATGAGATACAGCACTTAATGATTGTCACAGGGTACAAATAAGCAATCCGGAAACAATCAATATTAATATAAATCGTAAGGATACAAGCAACAAGTTACGGTCATGCAGTCATAAGTGGAAGGAGATGGTTGATAGGAACAATGAGAAGATTAATAGTAATAATATTAATGCAGCCTTGTTGAATAATTGTTGACAGTGGTGAGGGGATTATTTATTTAGCAGAGTGATAGCATTCATGGAAAAACTGTTCTTGAGTCTAGTTGTCGGAGTAATAGATGCTTGGAACAAACTTCCAGCAGATGTGGTTGGTAAATCCAGAGTAACTGAATTAAAACATGCCTGGGATAAACATATATCCATCTTAAGATAAAATACAGGAAATAGTATAAGTAGATGGTCTGCCCTTATACTTTTTTTCTTTTCTGCCATCAATCTTCTATGTTTCTATGTGTACAGTACTCTGTAGCATCATTTTGAGGGTAGTAGTTGAAACAATTTATGTCCAGAATGTGAGGGGTCATAAATATTTTCACCGCTCTTTTTGATTTGTGCAGTATACAGGTCCTCAAAGGAAGGCAGGTTGGCAGTAATTGTTTTTTCTGCAGTTCTATGCTTACAATGATTCCTACAATATAGGTGCTAAGTGACTTTAGATGCCATCTGCCAGGATACTGGCCTCTACAAATCTCTGGGGGCAGCTGGTTCCAGAGATCCAGAGCCACCACAGAGAAGGCCCTCCCCTTTGACTCCACCAGCTGACACTGTCTGGCCGATAAGACACAGAAAAGGCCAACCCTGTGGGCCCTTACTAGAATAACAAATGCCATTTCTGTTTTATGTCCAGGGCTTTCTGAACTCTAAAAGGGATTCAGATAATCTGTTTCCTTAGGGACTTCTCACCTTCTAAACAATCTTCCCTAAAATATTGAAATATTGGAGAAGAGGTAGATAGGCAGATCCAGGGATAGCATCTTCTGAAGGACTGTTCCACCAACTAATTCCCTGAAGAAATCCAGTCCAAATTCCTCATCCAAAGAGGCATTTTCTTACCCACCTTAGTCAAAGGATGCAGCCAGGATGGGTAGGGTTCTAAACTATAAACTTTATGAATGTCTATGGAGATTCTCATTCATCCATATCATGGGGTTGTCCCAAAGGTACTTTTTGAAAAGGCAAACTATGTTTTTCCTTGAAGATATTTCACTTCTCATCCAACAAAGCTTCTTCACTTCTTCAGCACCTTTGGGACACTTTATGAAGTTCATCAAATCCAAATGCTTAAGTGAATCCCAGATCTCATTACCAGATACTATGAAGGATGGATCAGGATTCAGGAGACAAAGAATTGAGTTACTTTATAAACAAAATATCATGCCAATGTTCTGCAAGGTGTTTTGTAGACTCAAACATGAGCTTCACTACTCATGCTTGGTCAACTTCCTTTTTTAGTCTTCCTCCCTCAATGCTCCAAATAGTAATTTTGTTGTTCCCTTCCCTTTTATCTTTCTATATTTCTTCTTTATATTAAAGCAATAAAATTACATTAAAATTTTAAAAGACAGGGATGGCTGAGTATACAGGCCAATGGGTTCCCCACTCTCCAGATGATGCAATTCTAATTCTAATGGTGTAAAGATATGATTATTAAGGCTGCAACTCCTCACATAGCTCCCTGGAAGTGAGTTACACTGAGCTCCACAGAGGCCTTGCGACTTTTATGGCATCCGTGCTATTGATGGTAAAGTAAAAATGACTTTAATTATTCTACTAACTTTCCTATTTTTGTGGAGGTGGGGGGAACTCTTTTGGAAATCTTTCTATCCTTTGATTATTTCCATCTAGGCAGAATCAATAGTCAATGATGCACGACCTTTCCTTTGGTCAATCTTAACAAAGGAAGCTATCAGCTACCCATGATAGAACTCTTTAGTGATCTTTTGTCTGAAACTCCTGCTATTATGGCAATGACTCATTAAAGGCCAAAGAGGGAAAAATAAATCCTTTGATACATCTGGCTTTCCCAAGATTACTTCTAGTTAACAATGAACAAAACATCATTAACTGGGAGATTTTCTCAGTCACTGTAACTGGTTTTCTAGGTAATTTTGGTCACGTAAGTTTCCAGTTTATTATGTGTTATGCTATGTATGTGTTATGCATCAGGTAGTTTATTTAATTTTGATTTAGCATTCTGTAATGATGCAGAATGTCTTCAAGAGTTTTTGGAGTACAAGTCCACAATACCTTGGGGCATAGTTAACAATGATGCTTAACAATCATTCATAATGAAACATTCTCAGTTTAGTATCCTCCCTTCCCCCCCCCCCTAACACATGCAGATCAGTGTAACATAAGAAATAAATTCAGTTAACTGCCAAGGCTTATTATGATAAAACACTGGAAAACTAAATTATATTTTTTGTAAATTGGTAGTGTTTAAAAGTATGAAAAATTACTCTGGGTGAATAATTCATACATTGAAAAATGTATGTAAAGAAAACTACAATTAAGAATAAATTTTCTAAATTCTGGTCATCATTTATTGTCTACGTTAGTATTTTGTTTATTCATAAGACATAGACAGAAATATTAAATATGAATGTTTGAAATGCAGCTTTCATATAAATATATATTGTCTATGCTTATATAAATGTGTATATGTATATGCATAAACATACATACATATGTACACATACATTTTTGTACACTCAGAAACTCTCTTTGGGTTTTGGTACATTTTTTGTCACATGACTTATTTTCTTTTCCAACAGGATATAGAAAATACATTTAAAAACATCATAAAAGATTTAAAAACAGTTTAAAAAAATCACATACATGCATATCATTCAGGCAGGACCTCGCAAATTGTGAGATCATCTGCCTCAAGTCTGCCAGAAAAGCCAGGTCTTCAATGCTTTCCAGTGCAGCTTGTGGAGATTGGTGTAAAATGAGTGTACCTAGGTACACCCACAGCCACTCATACAGCTGCATTCTGGACCAATTATAGTCTTCAAACACTCTTTGGGGTAAGTTCCCATGTAGAGTCCATTGCAATAATCTAATTGTGAAGTGATAATGGCATGAGTGACTGTGATGAAAGTCTCCTGATCCAAGTAGGTTTGCAATTGTTGCACAAGACAAACCAATGCAAAGGTGGCCACAGCTGTTAGATATTGGTCTAATCTTAGCTGTGGGTCTAGGAGGACACCCAAATTGCAGACCCATTCTGAAGGGGACAATTTCTCTCCCCTAGAGCCAAGGATAGACAGTTGATACAGTCTTTAGGAGGTAGTACCCACAGCCACTCAGTCTTGTCTGGGTTAGACCCACACAGCTTCCAACAACTGGCACATTACATCCACTGCTTCACTGAACTGACATGAGGTGGAGATATAGAACTGGGTATCATCAGCATATTACTGATACCTCATCCCAAAATGTTGGATGACCTCATCCAGTGGTTTATTTATTTATTATTTAATTATATCTCTATTCTGCCCACTGTCTAGGGACTCATGGATTCATGTAGATATTAAATAGGAGGGGAGAGAGGACCAAGCCCTGAGGCACCCCACAAACAAGAGGTTTAGGACTCGACCTTTGTCCTCCTGCCAACATGGACTGTGAACAACCAGAGAGATAGGAGGAAAACCACCGCAGCATGGTGCTTCCCAACCCCAGCTCCCTTAGTCATCCCAGGAGGAGAATACCATTGTCAGTGGTATTGAAAGTCACTGAGAGGTCAAGTAGCACCAAGATAGAGGAATGATCCCTATCTTGGGCTTGACAGAGAGCATCCATCAGTGTGATGAAAGTAGTTTCCATGCTATAGCCAGTCCTGAAGCAAGATTGACAAGGGTCCAGATAATCTGTTTCATCCAATGAACATAGGAGTTGAACTGCCACCACTTTCTCTACAACCTTTCCCACAAAGAGAAGTTTGGAGACTGGACAAAAGTTCTTTAATTCTGCTGGATCCAGGAAAGGCTTCTTGAGGAAGGGTCTCACCATTGCCTCCTTTAATGGTTGCAGGAAGGAGCCTCACTCAAGGACGCATTATCTAAAGACTGAAGCCAGCCTCGTGTCACCTCCCTGCTGGCCAAAACCTGCTAGAAGGGGCACAGGTCCAACAAACAGGTGGAGGAACTCATCGTTCCCACAGTCTTGTCTACTTTCTCAGGAGTAACAGACTCAAACTCATCCTATATAATAGGACTAAGATCTGCCAGAATCCAGAATCCATCCGAATCTGAGCAACTTTATCCAATAGCAATTGCACAAACTCTCAGTTCTTCAGTTAACAATTGTATAGCTAACTTAACAACTGCAATGATTCATTTAACAACTGTGGCAAAAAAAGGTTGTAAAATGGGGCAAAATTCACAACAACCATCTCACTTAGCAACATAAATTTTGGGCTCAACTGTGGTCGTAAGTAAGTAAATATATATTTATATTTACTTACTTAGTAGCTGATGAGAGCATAATAAGCTCAAAATAGATCTATACTAGTCCCCCTTCCTTTTCGCTATCAGCAAAAATGTGTTACACATATTGATTATAGTTTGTCGGCTATAAAAATTTAACTGCCTTGGATATGGCCCCTGGAGGGTCAAGAGGCAAAAAGGAAGCAGCATGCTCTCACCCATATATGGGTATATGGGTATACCAGGGTGATTCGACAGAAAAATCATATAACTCTTCCCTGGTACAAGCTAAGACAGAGGAGAACTTGTGGTCTAGAGCAGAGGTCCCCAACCGCCGGTCCGCGGACCGGCACCGGGCCGTTGGGGGTTTTCAGCCGGTCCGCGGCGCCAGGGCCCCCTCGGCCTTTCCGCACCACCAGAGGCGCTCCCCCCCGCCAGCCAGCCAAGCCCCGCGCCCGCCGGAACCGGCTCCTCGCTCTCCCCCCCGCCGCCCGCCGCGTTTGCAGGAGGTGGGGAGGGTCGGGCGGCCCGCCAAGGCCAGGAGCGGCGACGCTGCCCCCCTTCCCTCTCTCCGCCCGCCGCTGCGCCTCCTTGACGCCGAGAGGAAATGCCGGCAAAGGCTTTTCTCAGCGGAGGTCTTCAATGTCGGGGGCGCCTGTGCGCCCCCGACATTGAATATCACCTTCGCCGGCCCCACCTCTCCTGCAAACCCCCTTGCTGAGAGCCCGGGGCGAAAGTGCTCTCGCAAAGGTGAGGCGGGCAGGGCGTGCGCACG
Source organism: Erythrolamprus reginae (assembly GCF_031021105.1). Taxonomy (NCBI): domain Eukaryota; kingdom Metazoa; phylum Chordata; class Lepidosauria; order Squamata; family Dipsadidae; genus Erythrolamprus; species Erythrolamprus reginae. Next base: position 123,232,739 of record NC_091950.1, read on the forward strand.
TCACCGCTGAGAAGAACGGAGAACGAGAGTGAGTGAGAGCAACAGACAGCAAGATAGAGAGAAAGTGAGAAAGAGAGAGTGAGAGAAAGGGGGGGAGAAAGAGATAGCAAGAGAGAGAACAAGAGAAAGAGCGTGAGAAAGAAAACAAGAAAGAGTGAGAGAGAGAGAAAGCAAAAGAGACAGAAAGAAAACAAGAGAGAGAAAGTGAGAAGAAGAGAGAGAAAGAGGGGGAGAGAGAGAGAAAGAGAGGGAGAGGGAGAAAGAGAGAGGGAGAGGGGGGAGAGATAGCAAGAGAGGGAGAGAGAGAAAGAGAGAGGGAAAGGGGAGAGAGGGGGGAGAGAAAGAGAGAGGGAGAGAGAGAGGAGATAAAGGAAGAGGAGAGAGAGAAAGGAAGAGAAAGAAAGAAAGAAAGAGGGATAGAAAGAGAGAGAGAGTGAGAGATGCTCAGTGAGCCTTTCTTTGAAGTTGCCTTTCTTTCTTTCTTTCTCTTTCTTGCTTTCTTTCTTGCTCTTTTTCTTTCTCTCTTTTACCTTCCCTTCCTCTATTTCTTCTTTTCTTTCTCCTTCCTACCTTCTTCCCTTACTCTCCCCTTTCATAAGTTTCCTTGCTTCCTTCCTCTGTTCCTGTCCCTTCCCCCTTCTTTCTTTCTTTCCTTCCTTCCTTTCCTCCCTCCATTTCTTGCTTTCCTTTTCCTTCCTCCCTTCTTTCCTCCCTCATTCCCTTCTTTCACTCCTTCCTCTCTTACTCTCCCCTTTCACACCTTTCATTGCTTCCTTTGCACCCTTCTTCTGTTCCTGTCCCTTCCCTCTTTCCTTCCTTCCTTCCCACCCTCCGTCCATTCATTCACCCATTCCTCTCTTGATCGCCCCTTTTACGGCGCCGCTGACAGCTAGCTCCCCCCCCCCACCGGGCCATGGAAAACTGGTCTAGCTTAAAGCCGGTCCCTGGTGCAAAAAAGGTTGGGGACCTCTGGTCTAGAGGTTAAACTACTGCCTTACAAGGCAGACTCTGCAAGTTCAAATCCCAGTAAGGGTATGGCTAGCTGATATGAGCATAATAAGCTCAAAATAGATCTATACTAATCTCCCTTCCTTTTCATCATCAGCAAAAATATGTTACACATGTATATTTACACAGAGAGAAAGAGAGAGTGCAGTCATCCTCTCATTTTGACTATCCAGTTGTGTGTAAGGCCTTTTTAAAAGAGAGTGAAAGAGAGAAGAACATCACTATCTTCTCCCCACGTATTTAAAACCCAATAGTATGAGAATAAATACATGATGTACAAAACTTTGAAAAATGATGATATATATCAAAACTCAATAGATCACAATTAATTGAAGACTGATTATATAATGAAGATATATACTGCTAAAAAAACTAAAGGGAAAACTCAAATAATACATCCTACATCTAATGTATATACATACTGTAGTTAAACAGTAGACAACTTTTGCTTCGAAAATCATGTATAATCCTTATTCATATCATTCTTGGATTCCATTGTGGCCCTGTTTCTTTCTTTCGCTGTGGATCTCCCAGCCCATGGCTTAATTGAGGAAAATCCCTACATTATAACTGCATAATAACTGAGTAATAATTGGCTGAATGTTAATGAAGACACAGCTCTCTTATGATCACTCAGCAGATATCTAGCAAGGTCTCATGTGAGTGGTATGTCGCCTTAAAGAAATGCTGAGAAGGCAGCCATGTATACACAGAAGGGAGGGAAGAAGAGACAGCTTAGCACTGAGATATTAACCGTTCTGGACAGGGACCTTAAGGGCAAAACACAGAGCTTGTCAGTTCACGTTTGCCTAAGTTCTGAGAGGAGACACATCCTAATTCTTATTGCTAGTTGAATGGAGCTTCTCCCATAGACGGTCCAGCTGCAAAGATGGCCATTCTTGTGTTTGTGTATTTCCTACAGATAAGGGGGTATATCAGAAACGTAAGTCAGATGATAACCTTGCACAGCAGGACAGAAAAAACATCTGGACCAAGTTGCTCAATTTCCAGTGAGGAATGTTTGTCATTGTCTCCCACGCATACTTTGATTTTGCACAAGCCCTTCTCGGCTTTCAAATGCAAGTAAGTTTAAATTAAAAAATATATATTATTTCTCCTCTAGTGTTAATATTGTGCAGTAATCTCAAATTGCTATACAAATAAACCTCAGTGCCACTTTGGGAAGACATCATTGGAGGTCAGATTAACAGAGTTGGAAGGGACCTTGTACATCATCTATTCCAACCTCCTGCTCAAGCAGGAAACCCTTCACCATTTCTGACAAATGGCAGTCCAATTTCTTCTTGAAAGTCTCAAGTATTGGCGCTCCCACAACTTCTGAAGGCAAACTGTTCCATTGGTTGATTGTTTGCACTGTCAGAAAGTTCCTCCTTATTTCTAGGTTGAATCAGTTTCCATCCATTATCCCTTGTCTGGTTTTCAGGTGCTTTGGAAAATAGCTTGACCCCCTCAAATATTGGAACACTGCTATCATGTCTCCCCTGGTCCTTCTCTTCTCTAGACTAGCATTTATTTATTTGTTTGTTTGTTTGTTTGTTTGTTTGATTGATTTTTATGTTGCCCTTCTCCTTAGACTCAGGGCGGCTTACAACATGTTAGCAATAGCACTTTTAAACAGAGCTAGGCTATTGCCCCCGCAATCCAGGTCCTCATTTTACCCACCTCGGAAGGATGGAAGGCTGAGTCAACCTTGAGCCGGTGATGAGATTTGAACCACTGACCTTCAGATCTACAGTCAGCTTCAGTGGCCTGCAGTACAGCACTCTACCTGCTGCGCCAGCCCGGCTCATCCTCTAACTGTTCTTCATATGTTTTAGTCTCCAGACCCATGATCATCCTGGTTGCTATCCGCTACACTTTTTCTAGAATCTCAACTTTTTTATAGGGTTGGTTTTTTTAATTTATATTTTAATTGATTTTTTTTTTACAATATAAACACACACACAACATAAAACAGGTGCTTTGTGAATTGTGCCCACCACCAGACAAACATTCATACCCCACCACCAAATCGGGGGTGTTTCTTGTATAAACCATTTTAACCCAAGAGCAAAGTATCTATTTACATATTATAAAGTGATTCCAATTTGTTTCTTGTAGCTTGGTCTTGGATTCTACTCGCCATATATCGTCTTACCTTGTCCCATCGTCCCATCAGTTGTTGTAAATCAGTTTCATTAACCAAATTCATCCTTTTATCCATAATCTCAAATTGAATGTGATCCACCATGTACCGGTACTAATTTTGCATTGTCCATTTTGTCGCGTCCTTCCAGCCCATGACTATTACTGCCTGAATGCTTTCTATCACTGCTTGTTTTATTTCTCTAAATTCTCCCATTGCACTACTTTTAACTAATACTGCCAACTTTTTTATAGTGTTGTGACCAAAACTGGATGCAGTACTTTAAGTGTGGTCTAATTGACGCTTTATAGAGTGATATTAGTAGCTCCCTTGATCTTGATTGTATCCCTCTATTGGTGCAATTTGGGATTGCACTAGCTTTTTTGCCTGCCTCTGCACACTGCTGGCTCATGTGTCATCTCTATTTAAGCTTTGGGTGAATAATCATAAGAACAAAATCAAATGAAACCAAAACCACTCCATAAACAAAAAGGCCCACTCTAGTTTCTTAGCTGTATTAATCCAGCATAAGGTTTGAATTGCACGAAAGAAATTTGTGGCTAAATTCATGTTCTGCTGATTTGATCCTCCTTTTATAACACTTGAGCATGACTGGACACTGTTCAAGTATTGTGGCTGTTGATATGAAGAGCCAGGGTGGCGCAGCAGGTAGACTGCTTTACTGCAGGCCACTGAAGCTGACTGTAGATCTGTAGGTCAGCAGTTCAAATCTCCTCACTAACTCAAGGTTAACTCAGCCTTCCATCCTTCCGAGGTGGTAAAATGAGGACCTGGATTGTGGGGGCAATACACTCTATTAAAAAGTGCTATTGCTAACATGTTTTAAGCCACCCTGAGTCTCAGGAGAAGGGCGGCATAATTTTTAAATAAATAAATAAATAAATAAATAAATAAATAAATAAATAAATAAATAAATAAATAAATAAATAAATAAATAAATAAATAAATAAATAAATAAATAAATAAATAAACAAACAAACAAACAAACAAACAAACAAACAAATAAATAAATAAATAAATAAATAAACAAACAAACAAACAAACAAACAAACAAATAAACAAACAAACAATATAAATAAATAAATAAATAAATAAATAAAAAGAATTGACTAATATTAAAAGTTATTGACTGCAAGATGAACACATCTGCAATGTGATATGGCTAAAAAAAACCAGGGGGGGGGCGACAACATTGTTTTGATATCTGCCAGCAAAAATATAATTTCCAAATCATGGGAAGTAGTTAGTCTGTTTTATTCTGCTTTGGTTGGATCTCAGTTGTTCATTTCTGGGCCACCACAATTTAAGAAGGTTCAAAAAATTTGGAAAGGTTTCAGATGAGGACAACCAGGTTCAGGAGATTAGAAAAGAAGACTTCTAAAGAAAATCTGAAGGACTTGGGTATGTTTAGCCTTGAGAAACGATGACTATGAGAGTTCTCTTCAAATATTTGAAAGGATGTCACACCAAAGAAATGTGAGTGGGGAAGAAGATGGGAAAATACAATGTGAAATCATGATATCAATGTTGACATATTTTATACTTGTGTTGCAAAGATCTTGAGTTATAGCATCAGGACACAAGTTTCATCATACTGCCTTTAGAAGCTCCTGGACCTATTTTTACTACCACTACCATTTTGTTGTATTTCTAACATTCAGAGTTTGGAATGATGGTTTTAATGGAGGAAGTAAAAGGTAGATAGTAGCTGTTCAGCAATGGAACTCAAAGAATTGATAAACATTGAGTGTCTTCAAGTAGAACATAAAAAGCCAACTGCGTGGAATGCTTTCATTGGGATTCCTACATTTAGTAGATGATTATACTCGATGTTGTAAATGTCTATGTAAACTCTATGATCCTGTGATCATGTCTCTTGGTTTACCACAAGAATCTTACTTTTGCTAAGCTTCAGTAATAATTCTACATTTCATTTGGCTCCTCTTAAATGGAAAAGACGACAGGGAATATTCACCAGGCAAAATTACTCCAGTAATTTTTTTCATGTCAAAAAATAAAGATACTATGTTTTTACTTTAAGGTACACAGTGGTTTTACTATCCGAATCTCCATGCCTGAAGCAACAAAAAAAATCTGCACAAAGGTTAACCCACATTTTTAATGGGCCCAATCCTTGGCACTTGCAAAGTGATGATAGTAAGCCAATGAGCCATTGTTCAGATTTGGAATAGTTGGATCCCTAAATTCTGTCAGCCTTTGATTAACCCTAATTTTCATGCGTAGTACATTTCCTTGTTGTGTTCTCATTTCTCAGCATTTTTTTTCTTTCACTCGCAGTGGAGGAAGTAATAGAAACATCAACCAGCCAGCAATGCCATAGATTTCCTCATTCCTAAATGTCTGAAAAGACTCTCACCTCTAACCTTAGCCCCCTTCATCCTCAAGAATGGCCTACTTTTATTCAAAGCTCCAGCACAAAAAGAGAGAGAACCTTAAATGCCTTTGATGTCTTTTCTACTGAATCAGCTGTTGTGTGACCTAGCTGGTTTTCCAATAGTGCTGCCAACCATGCTTACTGAAAAATTGAAATGGGCTAATGCTCTCTTGCTTAGTTAACTTTGCCTAAATTTTGAAGCTAAGACGACTTAAACTGAGGATGGCTTGAGATAGGCGATACCCAAGGAGCAGATGGGCTAGACTGGGTAAACTGCACGAATGTGGCCTTAAAGTCACCAAGAATCAAGTTCAACTCATAAGCTGATGTTGTAAGCTGCTTAGAGAGTGCTGGAAAGCACTGTGAAGTGATATATGTTTAGTACTATTGCTATTGAGTAGTATTTTTTTATTGCCATTCAAACACCAAAGATAGTCCAGCAGTCGAGATTGAATAGAATCCATATACAGAAGGTCTATTGATTTATTTAGAGTTGAACTAGAACCAACAAATTATTGTCTATATATTTTAAAATTTATTATTTTTATAGATCATAGATTTTGAGACCTAAAGGATACTTATTATTAAATTTCTGGGTGACTGTTTGGGGGTTGTTGTTGTTGTTTTTGGCCCAGTAGTCTTGGTGCAAATTTAACTTAATCCAGTTACATTTGTATAAATGATAAACTTTCTTACAAAAGGGCAAACAAAATAATTCTACTCAGCTTTTTCCCTTCTTTGTTTTTACTTAACTTTTCATTTGATAAGTTCAAACTTTGCTCATGATTCTTTCTATTTATCTATCTATCTATCTATCTATCTATCTATCTATCTATCTATCTATCTATCTATTTATTGGATTTGGATGCCGCCCCTCTCCGTAGACTCAGGGCGGCTAACAACAGTGGTAAAAACAACATGCGACAATCCAATACTAAAGCAGCTAAAAATCCTTATTTTAAAACCAATCATACATACAAACATACCATACATAAATTGTAGAAGCCTAGGGGGAAAGAATATCTCAGTTCCACCATGCCTGACGACAGAGGTGGGTTTTAAGAAGCTTACGAAAGGCAAGAAGGGTGGGGGCTATTCTAATCTCTGGGGGGAGCTGGTTCCAGAGGGCCAGGGCCGCCACAGAGAAGGCTCTTCCCCTGGGTCCCGCCAAATGACATTGTTTAGTTGACGGGACCCAGAGAAGGCCCACTCTATGGGACCTAATTGGTCGCTGGGATTCGTGCGGCAGAAGGCGGTCCCGGAGATAACCTGGCCTGGTGCCATGAAGGGCTTTATAGGTCATAACCAACACTTTGAATTGTGACCGGAAACTGATCGGCAACCAATACAGACTGCAGATTCTATTCCACATATTTGTTTGTGAATGGACAAATAGGCTTACCTAAGAATTTAAAAGCAAATTTGTTATTTGGATACCTGGGTGCCTTCTAAGCCACAATTAATCACTATAAAAATTGAGAGAATCCAAGCCCTACGCGATTCCCATTATCTTACCTTCTTATTGAATCAACCTTTTCACAGCTATCCATCTGTATTATGTTCTCTCTATTTTTTCTCAAATGCTAGTTACTAAGGTCTCACTGCCAATATTTTCCCCCCTGCAAAGTGTCCTTAGACAAGGTCTGGATGTGGACTGCCTCATTGTCTCTGGACAGGGGAAAAATAAAATCCAATGACAGGAAAGATTCTAATGTCTTTACTTGCCTTGATAACAATGACAGTGGTAAACAATGGCCACCCTCATGTATGGCACGCTTCTTAAATTAAACACAAGATAGCCAAGGGCAGGGGGAAGTCACTTGGACTCCTGAGACTGGCACACAGAATGGCCTTGTATTTGCTTAAAGATGGAAACAAACACCATTGGCATAATGATGACCAGACTATCTGATTTGTGGGTGGAGAGAGGTTGGTGTCAGCTCCCCTGTTACGAATTTTGTTATGATTCTCTATCGTTCAGAAATGACTTTGACATAAGAGAATACTGTAAATTATATCCACAGCCTGAGTTCGGGCCAGAAGGACATTGCTGGATGGGGTACAAAGCTTTTCTCTGGTTTTGAAGCAAAGCATAGACAAATACCTTCAATATCATTATAAACTCTCCATAGGATTCTGAGGACAGGAGGGAAAACAGTTGGAGGTTGTGTGTGTTGGGGGAGGGGGTTGTTGGTTGGGATGAAGGACTAAATTATCTCCATTCCTCTTTTGAAGCCTGCAAAGTCATATAAAGAAAATACATGCAGAGTTCTTTCTCAAATCCAAATTCCCCTGCAATTTCTCAAAGTGACATTTGCTCGAGAGTAGAGAAAATACAGAGTTTTCAGCATTAGTGTCTCCATCCTGATGCTTCCAATTTATTCATGGCCTTGACCATAATAACACTCACGGGCTGTGTTAAATAGGATGAAGGGAAGAGGCAGACAGAAGTGGCTTCAAAACAACAGCTCTTTATTTGGCAACTGTTAAGAATCCAGCAAAGGCTCTATCTAACAGCCAGCCCTTTTATAGGGATCTGCCAGACAGCCTAGCCAATCAGCAATCAGTATTTTCCCTCCAGAATGGAGGACCTGCTTGAAGCCTCTCTGCTTCAGCCTGAGAATGTAACACTTCTCCCTTCTTAGTTGGGCAAATCCAATGTGTGACATAGTCACGCAGAAGGCAAGGCCTTCTTTCAGACCTGCGCAGCTCAATTAGAGCTGGATGAATGACCAGGTCAGATGAGCTTCTGTTGCTTCCAGCCTTGACCAATGGAAGGTTCTGGATTTCAGCTCGGGGCATGGCTGGAGCTTTGAGGATCAGTTCACTCAGAGCTTTCCCCCTGGCATGAGCATCACTAGTCTTCTGGACTTGGTTGGCTTGAGTTCTCTCTGTTAGGAGTGAGTGATTGCTCCTGTTGATTAGGCATTGGCTCAGAAGTTAGTTCTGGTAGCCTAAGAGTGGAGTGGCTGAGTCGGCCTCAGAGTTGGTCAAAATGCCGCCTCCAACTTCTCAAGCTCTACTTGGTAAGAGCAAGTGCTGGTGATCTCTGTGACAGTGGCAGGAACCCAGAGAGGACCCCCCGTATAGTTGTGGGTGTATACTTGATCCTCCATGCTAAAGTGTTGTAGCTGACTATGGGAGTTTACTAGGGCCTCGACAGAGTAGTTAAGGTGTAGCTGATCTAGGTGGGATAGTAGTAGACCCATTAGAAGTTTGGAAGGACTTCAACCAATGGTGGCGCTAGGAGTCATATGCTGCACTAATAAAAAATGATTGAACTGGGGCCATGTACATATAAATGCACCCATGTGTATCACAATGGTCTGGGCTTCCACAATGGTACCGTCTACAGCAAGATCGAGTTTTGAAAAAATCTTTCCTGGGCCCAGGGAGCGCAACACATGCTGGACCACAGGAACTGGATAGGTACTCTACTGAAATGCCTTATTAAGCATGCATTTATAGTCAGTGCAGAGGTGAATTGACCCGTCTGGCTTGACTGGGATCACTATAGGGCAGTGGTTCTCAACATTCTTTATGCTGCGACACTTTAATACAGTTCCTCAAGGTGTGGTGACCTCCAACCATAAAATAAAATTATTAGGAAACTCAGGTGGGTTCTAACTTACCTCACTGCCAATTCACTTCCTCCTGTGCTATGCACGCATGTTCAGTGCTGATTTTAAAAAAATGTAAAAAAAAAAGCTGAAAGCAAGATAGCGATGCATATCCAGTGCCGGAAATTCAGCTTGTATGCGTGCTCAGAAGTTCCCATGGTACAGATTTTTTTTCCCCAGTAGTCTATTTGCATGTGGGTGGAGACAGATTGAGGAGTGGTATCTTGGTTCCTAAGACCATCAGAAATATGTTTTTTCTGATGGTTTTAGGCAACCCCTGTGAAAGGGTCGTTCAACCCCCAAATCAGTGATCAGTATTTTCCCTCCAGATTGGAGGACCTGATTGAAGCCTATGTGCTTCAGTCTGAGAATGTAACAAGTTGGGTTCATGAAACTGGCCAAATCCTAAAACAAGGTCAAGAAAACACAGGTGCACAATGTCCTGGTTTTCACAGTATGCTGAAATAATGTCTGGATAATATCGGAATCACAAAACTATCTCCTCTAGTCTAGAATATTGCGTGAATCTTGTAGCAAAGAGGAGCAAAGATCAGTTCTTCCGGGCTAATACAGTTCTTAGAAATAGGGGGATAGCTTTGGAAAGTTTGATTAAGAATTAGAAAAAAATAGACCAAAGGCAATACCATGCTCCAAGAGTATGATAACCAGCCATTAGAGACAATGCCAATTCCATCCTATGGAAAGGAATATAGTGTGCCTCAAAGCTAATTATCTTATTTACAGAATCCTAATTTCTGCTCCATTTGTGTTCTGCATGCCTCCTGCTTCTTAGATCAGGAGCTTTATGTGGAAATTAATCAGGCATCCAAATGTGTACATGAATGCATCTGTTGTCTTTTTATCCTGAACTTATTCTTTCGCTTTTTAAAGTTAGCAGCCCTTGAGGCTCGGGCTGCATGAAGTCTGTGGCAAAGTGCACTTTCCATTGAAAGCAATGGTGCACGTTGCATGTCGAGATGCAGTAGAGAGGCATATTGCCTTTTCCCCCAAGACCTTAATCTCTGCCAGAAGGTAAACTTTGCCAATACTAAGGGGATAAAAAATAACCTCTCACAGTGGGGGGAAACTGATTTTAAAGAATTTGAGATATATACCTCTTACTTTTTGGAGTATAAGATACACTCCCCCCCCCCACAAAAGAGAGTGAAATTTTTGTGTGTGTTATACGCTGAATATAGCCAAAAACGTGAGGCATGGAGCAGCGATGGTCTGTGGCAAGCCCAGCAATCTTGAACAGCTGATTGGGGATATTCCCGAGGCTGATCCACCTGCCAATCAGCTGCGGATGCTGAATCAGTCTGCAATAATGTGCTGAAGCTGACCTGGTTGTTTGCTATTTGCTGCTAGGACTCAGAGTTTGCAGCAGCAATCACATCCAGAAAGCATTCACATGGAACTGATTCAGCAGGATTCAATAACTTATCTTGATAGATAATATAATACAATGAATTAAGTACAGTATATGATGCCAAAAGCAGGTCTTCCAATGTGATAGCAATATACAAGCAAAACACAAGCAGAGGAGTTTCAGTTTCAGTTTTAGTTTCGGAGATCAGCATAGACTCAGAGCCATGCCCAGGCTTCTTGCTCTCTCCTTGAATTATGAAATGGGGCTTCCTGTCCTCTTCACCATCTTCCTAAATGATCCAGAAGATTGAACAAAAAAGTGCTTTCAGATGATCTCAAGCTAGGGGACAAACATCACAGTATAAAATTACCATGGTAGCTATTTTGCTTGTTGCTTCTAATTATTATGGCCACCTGCTCACCATTTTGTTCTAGTGGTTAAAGGTCTCAGGCTACAAATCAAAAGATTGTGATTTCTAAACCCTCTGTAGTAGAGGGGGTTTCTTTCCAGTTCGGACTGGTTCAAACGAACTGGTATCAACTTGCTGATGATGTCACAATGATGTCAAGGAAAACAGTTTGGTCAGTGCCAGTCCATGGTCACCACCATCTTTTTTTTTTTAATTGTATTTCTTTGGGGGATGCACTTTGCCTACAGTGCACTGGTTCTGTCGGTGCCAGTCTGTGGGCGCCACCATCTTTTTTTTTAAAAAAAAATTCTTCTGAGCATGTGCAGAAGCTGAGTTTCTGGCGATGCATATGCATCGCCATCTTGTTTTGGGTTTTTTGGGAGCTTTTTAAAAATTATTTGGCACTACGCAGGCGGGGGAGGAAGTGAACTGACAACAAGGTAAGTTTCCTCTCCCGACTGCACAGTGCCAAATAATTTTTTAAAAGCCAAAAAATTAAAGCTCAAAACAAGATGGTGATGCATGTGCAGAGCCAGAAACTCAGCTTCTGCAACATGCTCAGAAGAAAATAATATTTTTTTTAAAAAAAAAGATGGTGGTGCCCACGGACTGGAAATGACCGAACCAGTATACTGTAGGCATGAAAGCCAACTGGGTGATTTTGGCCCAGTCATTTTCTTCTAGCCCAAATCCCAGCCCAACAACAAGGTTGTTGTTTTGAGGAAAATAGGAGGAGGAAGGAGTATTAGGTATGTTCTTTATCTTGAGTTATTAACAAATAAATAAATAAATTCTAGTGGTTCACATTCACAAAATGGCCTTAATATGTATATCCAGTCAAAAAAACTAATACTGTTTTGTTTACCTTCTTTCCTAAAGTAATTTTTTAAAGAGAGGATGAACCTACGGACTTAAAGTTTTAGAAAAAGGAGAAAATTAGTTTATATATATATATATATATAAATATATGTATATGTAAATATATATATTTACAACTATATATGTAAATATATCAATTCGATACAAAAATATGTAACCCTTCCCTGGTACAGAGCTGAAGGGACTGGATACTGTAGCCTAGAGGTTAATTCTCTGCCTTACAAGGCCAAGGTTGCAGGTTCAAGTCCCAGTGAGAGTATGGCTAGCTGATTAGGCCAAAATAAGGCTGAAATAGATCTATCCTAGTCTCTCTTAATTTTCAAATTCAGCCAAAACATGTGACACATGTACAATATAGTTTGTCGGCTATTAATAAATTAACTGCCTTGGAAAGCACCCTGGGTTGGGCCAAGAGGCAAAATAGGAGCTGTGATGTTCCTTCAATATATCAGGGTGATTTCACACAAAAATATCTATCATTCCCTGGTACAGAGCTGAAGGGATTGGATACTGTAGCCTAGAGGTTAATTCTCTGCCTTACAAAGCCAAGGTTGCAGGTTCAAGTCCCAGTGAGGGTATGGCTAGCTGATGAGGCCAAAATAAGGTGAAAGTGAACACAAGAACAAGGGGACACAATCTGAAGTTAGTTGGGGGAAAGATCAAAAGCAACATGAGAAAATATTATTTTACTGAAAGAGTAGTAGATCCTTGGAACAAACTTCCAGCAGACGTGGTAGATAAATCCACAGTAACTGAATTTAAACATGCCTGGGATAAACATATATCCATCCTAAGATAAAATACAGAAAATAGTATAAGGGCAGACTAGATGGACCATGAGGTCTTTTTCTGCCGTCAGACTTCTATGTTTCTATGTTTCTAAGGCTGAAATAGATCTAGCCTAGTCTCTCTTAATTTTCAAATTCAGCCAAAACATGTGACACACACACACACACACACACACACACACACACACACACACATATATATATATATATATATATATATATATATATACTTATATCAGTAGGTTTTTTAAAAGAAATTACTACCGGTTCTGTGGGCATGGTTTGGTGGACGTGGTACTGCAAAATCTCCATTTCTTTCCCATCATCTGGAACTCAGGAGGCAGAGAATAGATGAGGGCAGGGCCAGTCAGAAGTGATATTTACCAGTTCTCCGAACTACTAATTAAATTTCTGTTAATGTTTCTCCAGAACTGGTCAGGCAATGCTGAAACCCACCTCTGACATACATGCCACCCATTATACCAAAAGTGACTCTCATGGTATGTATCTCTGAGCCTGATTTCCCTTGGTTAAGATAGATCTCTAAAATCTCTTCTTCTGTAGGCTGATTCCTTGTTTCTTCCATCAAGTTAGTAGAGGTCAATTTTTCTTGGTCTGCCATCTGGAAGGTGCCCTGCTTGAGAAGACTGATATAATTAAAGCATGCTGCCTAAAGTTTCCTAAAGAGCTTCACAGTTAAATGTGGATTTTTTTTCATCTAGATGTTTCAGTATATGTAGCACTCTGGGGCACATGGGTCAACCTTGTCCCTTGACCTACAAAGCTCTTTGCAAATCTTCTGTTCAACATGCTGACACAAATAGCCCTTCCCTCCCTTGACTGTGTGAGGTAGAAGGATAAATTTATTTAAGTCATTGAATGTCAAATTGAAGGATATCAGATTTAACATTTTTGGAGCAACATCTGGGCAGAAAAGTAGTTTTCTTCTTTAAAAAATTATACTTATACAAATTGCATAATGCAAGGTGTCAATGGAACACATGCATAAAGGGAAAAAGCCTGCATCCATATAGCCTGATGATGGTGAATGTGATTTCACCGAAACGTCGCATAGACATGCAAAATATTACACAGGGCAAAACCCGAACTCAGAACAATCTACATATATATGTGTGTGTGTGTGTGTGTGTGTGTGTGTGTGACATGTTTTTTTGCTGAATTTGAAAATTAAGAGAGACTAGGATATATATATATATATATATATATATATATATATATATATATATATATATATTTGTTTTCGTAAATTTTCACGGGTATATGTATGTAGATTGTTCTGAGTTCGGGTTTTGCCCTGTGTAATATTTTGCATGTCTATGCGACGTTTCGGCGAAATCACATTCACCATCATCAGGCTGAAGTTCCAACAACACAAAGATTGGAACTTCAGCCTGATGATGGTGAAGTCCTAAAAATGCGAGTTCCAGGTACGTGTGTGAATGATGAGGCAGCAGCCATCTCGATCACCGGAACATAGAAACTTTAATAAAACCACTTAGCTTTCGTAAGCTTTATTAAAGTTTCTATGTTCCGGTGATCGAGATGGCTGCTGCCTCATCATTCACACACACACACACACACACACACACACACACACACACACACACACATATATATATATATATATATATATATATATATATTCTTCCCATGTAGGATTTGGAAATTTCTGGCGACGTTTCGACGAGGTCCCACTCGTCATCTTCAGGCTGGTGCTTCTGTCCTTGTTCTAGGGCGAACACAGCAAGACCTGAGCTGCCTTCCTTCTATAAATACTGGTGGCTGGGTGTGGTTTGATGGATCAGCAATTGCCTGCTGAGTCAGTGGGGTAACACCTGGGTGTCACGCTGTGGATTGACAGCCTCCAAAGACATTAAGAAACATCCAGTAGTTAGATAGTTAACTCTGTTTATTAATGTAGCTCCTCCTTTATGATGTAACTGCTTTGCTCACATCCTCCTTCTTCAAGGAAGAGAAGTAATTAAGTGGACATTACGATCTATATTCTTTAGCAATGTAGATGTCCATTTTATGTCTCCTAAGACAAACTTTATTTTTTCTACTTTTTCTAATAAAAGTTTAGTTCATTCGAACATGCTTTGTTTGTACTTTAATAGCCATCTCCTCCGGAAGGTCCTGGCTCAGTCCTAACAGGTTGAGCACCTTGCAAAGGTAGGGACCCTCTGATCCAACACTGGGGTCGTTGATTTAACTGAGGTATGCTGATTAGTTAATGATTGTGGATTAGGGGTGATATCCTGAGTAGTTGGAGTAAGCGGAATGATACCTCCCACCTACCAGACATCTGGAAACCAGCCCTCATTAACAAATGTATCCCAGCCATATAAACTGAAACCAGACTCAGAACACACATTGCAAACCAACCAAGTAGCCTGCAAGCTCCAACTACTCAGGATATCACCCCTAATCCACAATCATTAACTAATCAGCATACCTGAGTTAAATCAACGACCCCCAGGTGCTACCCCACTGACTCACCAGGAAGTTTCTACACAGCAGGCAATTGCTGATCCATCAAACCACAAAGTTCATTAAGCAAAATCAGAAAACAAGGCAAAAAAGGAGAATTAATAGCAAACAATTTGCAGAGTCAGAAACATGTACACACATGTAAATATGCTTGCACACACACACACACGTGTTAATGCAAGCTTTTAAAAAACCTTTAGATCTGGTGATCCTAGCTGAAAACTTGCAAGAACAAGAGTTGTTCCTAACTACTCTTTCAGATGGCTGAGTATGGAAGGAGAAGAGGGGAAAAATAGAGATTTCCTGAAGAAGAAAAAAACAATTATAGAGATTGGACTGTGAGAGAAAAAAAGCTGAAAGATGGCAAGAGAGATCATGCACCACTCTGAGTGGTCTCCACTCACCGGGTTTCCATTCCACCAATTCTCAGCATGCAGCCTGCATGAATTTCTGGGGGGGGAAACAGTTCCTTCCCTCTACATTTCAGGGTCCCTGTACCACTCTAATTCCCCATATATTGCCCATTCCAATGTGCACTTCTCAACAGTCGTAACAGATTGAGTAACAAATTAACAGTGTTGGAAGGCACCTTGCAGGTCATCCAGCCCAACCCCCTGCCCAAGCAGGAGACCCTTACATCTGCCTCTATCTAGGATTGAACTCACAACCTCCTGATTGTGAGGCAAGAGTGCCACCTCTAAACCATACCAGCTGAGGTGGCAGCACTTGACCAACTTGTTTCAACTCAAAAGCTAAGCAAGGATCACACCTGGTAACACTGGAATGGAAGACCTCCAGGGAATATCAGGAGGTCTAGGCTAAATTGAGAAATTGAGAGGGGCATCCTGCTTTAACGTACCATAAAAACGTCCACAAGTCATCAAGGATTGACTTCAAGAAGACTTTGATTTTTTTTAAAAAATATAACTCATCTACCATGGCATTGGGATGGATTGCAAGTGTAAAGGAGCGGAGAGGAGTTTTCAATTTAAATATGTAGTGGAAAATGTGAAGAAGAGAGACACCCAGAAGACTGAATGGAAGAGAAGAATGTCCCCTGCCCTACAAATAGAAAAGGAATGAGGCAAAATGATAGCAGTGTCTAATGGCTATGGTGTGCGATCATGCCCAGAAATCCACAAGTCAGGCAGAAATTGCATTGTGAAAAATAACAAATACAATTTGCTAAACAATTTCCTCCTGAAGCACCGCACAAGTGCCACATGTTCAGGACTAC